>NC_135810.1:124431979-124590932 GCF_964213995.1 Mustelus asterias | reverse complement strand
GCAGGCGCGATTCCAGACCAATTGGTGCAGAGCAGCTTCAGAATTGGGGACTTTGGGGAGGGTGGGGGGGAGTGGGTTTAGGGGTGGGGTGGGCTGGGGGGTGTGGGGGTGAGTGGGTTTAGGGTTGGGAGTGGGTGGGGTGGGCTGGGGGGGGGGGTCTCTGAGATTGGATGGGTTCGGGGAGGGGGGAAGAGTTGCCCCCCCTTTAATTAAATGCATTCCTGGGGGTTTTATCACACGACCTGTCCTCTCACTCCAGCCATTCCTTGGCCAACGCACCCATCCTTGTGACGCACTGCCTTCCTGCACCAATCAGAAAGCACAAAGACTCATTAGCCAATTGGATATATTGACAGGGACTCACTTAGTGCGAGGGGCGTGAATGGGGCGGAGTTTGTAAGGAACATCCAGGAGGGCTTCCTGAAACAGTATGTAGATAGTCCAACTCGGGAAGGGGCCATACTGGACCTGGTATTGGGGAATGAGCCCGGGCAGGTGGTCGATGTTTCAGTAGGGGAGCAGTTCAGGAACAGTGACCACAATTCTGTAAGCTTTAAGGTACTGATGGATAAAGATAAGTGTAGTCCTCAAGTTAAGGTGCTAAATTGGGGGAAGGCTAATTACAACAATATTAGGCAGGAACTGAAGAATATAGAGTGGGGGCAGATGTTTGAGGGCAAATCAACATCTGGCATGTGGGAGGCTTTCAAGTGCAAGTTGATAGGAATTCAGAACTGGCACATTCCTGTAAGGATGAAGGATAAGTATGGCAAGTTTTGGATAACGAGAGATATTGTGAGCCTAGTCAAAGAGAAAAAGGAAGCAGTTGTCAAAGCTAGGAGGCTGGGAACACATGAAGCAAGTGTGGAATACAAGGAAAGTAGAAAGAAACTTAAGCAAGGGGTAAGGAGGGCAAAAAGGGGCCACGAAAAGTTAGTGGCCAGCAGGCTTTTTATACATATATAAAGAGCAAGAGGGTAGCCAGGGAGAGGGTTGGCCCACTCAAGGACAAGGGAGGGAATCTGTGTGTGGAGCCAGAGGAAATGGGCGAGGTATTAAATGAGTACTTTGTGTCAGTATTCACCAAAGAGAAGGACTTGGTGGATGATGAAACTGGGGAAGGATGTGTAGATAGTTTCAGTCATGTTGAGATCAAAAAGGAGGAGTATTGGGGTTCTTGAGAAACATCAAGGTAGACAAGTCCCTGGGGCCATATGGGATATACCCCAGAATTATGAGAGGCAAGGGAGGAAATTGCTGGGACCTTGAGAGAAATCTTTGTATCCTCACTGACTACAGGGGAGGTCATGATGTGGAGATGCCGGCGTTGGACTGGGGTAAACACAGTAAGAAGTTTAACAACACCAGGTTAAAGTCCAACAGGTTTATTTGGTAGCAAAAGCCACACAAGCTTTCGGAGCTCCAAGCCCCTTCTTCAGGTGAGTGGGAATTCTGTTCACAAACAGAGCTTATAAAGACACAGACTCAATTTACATGAATAATGGTTGGAATGCGAATACTTACAACTAATCAAGTCTTTAAGAAACGAAACAATGGGAGTGGAGAGAGCATCAAGACAGGCTAAAAAGATGTGTATTGTCTCCAGACAAGACAGCCAGTGAAACTCTGCAGGTCCACGCAACTGTGGGAGTTACAAATAGTGTGACATGAACCCAATATCCCGGTTGAGGCCGTCCTCGTGTGTGCGGAACTTGGCTATCAGTTTCTGCTCAGCGACTCTGCGCTGTCGTGTGTCGCGAAGGCCGCCTTGGAGAACGCTTACCTGAATATCAGAGGCCGAATGCCCGTGACCGCTGAAGTGCTCCCCAACAGGAAGAGAACAGTCTTGCCTGGTGATTGTCGAGCGGTGTTCATTCATCCATTGTTGCAGCGTCTGCATAGTTTCCCCAATGTACCATGCCTCGGGATATCCTTTCTTGCAGTGTATCAGGTAGACAACGTTGGCCGAGTTGCAAGAGTATGTACCGTGTACCTGGTGGATGGTGTTCTCACGTGAGATGATGGCATCTGTGTCGATGATCCAGCACGTCTTGCAGAGGTTGCTGTGGCAGGGTTGTGTGGTGTCATGGTCACTATTCTCCTGAAGGCTGGGTAGGTTGCTGCGGACAATGGTCTGTTTGAGGTTGTGCGGTTGTTTGAAGGCAAGAAGTGGGGGTGTGGGGATGGCCTTGGCGAGATGTTCGTCTTCATCAATGACATGTTGAAGGCTCCGGAGGAGATGTCGTAGCTTCTCCGCTCCGGGGAAGTACTGGACAACGAAGGGTACTCTGTCCACTGTGTCCCGTGTTTGTCTTCTGAGGAGGTCGGTGCGGTTTTTCGCTGTGGCGCGTTGGAACTGTTGATCAATGAGTCTAGCGCCATATCCTGTTCTTATGAGGGCATCTTTCAGCGTCTGGAGGTGTCTGTTGCGATCCTCCGTAGCGGAGAAGCTACAGCATCTCCTCCGGAGCCTTCAACATGTCATTGATGAAGACGAACATCTCGCCAAGGCCATCCCCACACCCCCACTTCTTGCCTTCAAACAACCGCACAACCTCAAACAGACCATTGTCCGCAGCAACCTACCCAGCCTTCAGGAGAACAGTGACCATGACACCACACAACCCTGCCACAGCAACCTCTGCAAGACGTGCCGGATCATCGACACAGATGCCATCATCTCACGTGAGAACACCATCCACCAGGTACACGGTACATACTCTTGCAATTCGGCCAACGTTGTCTACCTGATACGCTGCAAGAAAGGATGTCCCGAGGCATGGTACATTGGGGAAACTATGCAGACGCTGCGACAACGGATGAATGAACACCGCTCGACAATCACCAGGCAAGACTGTTCTCTTCCTGTTGGGGAGCACTTCAGTGGTCACGGGCATTCGGCCTCTGATATTCGGGTAAGCGTTCTCCAAGGCGGCCTTCGCAACACACGACAGCGCAGAGTCGCTGAGCAGAAACTGATAGCCAAGTTCCGCACACACGAGGACGGTCTCAACCGGGATATTGGGTTCATGTCACACTATTTGTAACTCCCACAGTTGCCTGGACCTGCAGAGTTTCACTGGCTGTCTTGTCTGGAGACAATACACATCTTTTTAGCCTGTCTTGGTGCTCTCTCCACTCCCATTGTTTCGTTTCTTAAAGACTTGATTAGTTGTAAGTATTCGCATTCCAACCATTATTCATGTAAATTGAGTCTGTGTCTTTATAAGCTCTGTTTGTGAACAGAATTCCCACTCACCTGAAGAAGGGGCTTGGGGCTCCGAAAGCTTGTGTGGCTTTTGCTACCAAATAAACCTGTTGGACTTTAACCTGGTGTTGTTAAACTTCTTACAGGGGAGGTCCCAGAGGATTGGAGAATAGCCAATGTTGTTCCTTTGTTTAAGAAGGGTAGCAAGAATAATCCGGGTAATTACAGGCCGGTGAGCCTTACATCAGTGGTAGGGAAATTATTGGAGAGGATTCTTCGAGACAGGATTTATTCCCACTTGGAAATAAGTGGACATATTAGTGAGAGGCAACATGGTTTTGTGAAGGGGAGGTCGTGTCTCATTAACTTGATTGAGTTTTTTGAGGAAATTACGAAGATGATTGATGAGGGAAGGGCAGTGGATGTTGTCTACATGGACTTCAGTGAGGCTTTTGACAAAAGTAAAGTTTATTTATTCGTCACGAGTAAGGCTTACATTAACACTGCAAAGAAGTTATTGTGAAATTCTCCTAGTTGCCACAGTCTGGCGCCTGTTCAGGTCAATGCACCTAACCAGAATGTCTTTCAGAATGTGGGAGGAAACCCATGCAGACATGGGGAGAATGTGCAAACTCCACACAGACAGTGACCCAAGCCGGGAATCGAACCCAGGTCCCTGGCGCTGTGAAGCATCAATGCTAACCACTGTGCTACCGTGCCGCCCCCGAGGTCCCTCATGGCAGACTGGTACAGAAGGAATCAGAGGTGAGCTGGCAAGATGGATACAGAACTGGCTCGGTCATAGAGGACAGAGGGTAGCAGTGGAAGGATACGTTTCTGAAAAGAGGGCTGTGACAATTGGTGTTCCTCAGGGATCAGTGCTGTTTGTAATATATATAAATGATTTGGAGGAAAATGTAACTGGATTGATTAGTATGTTTGCGGACGACACAAATGTTGGTGGATTTGCGGATAGCGATGAGGACCGTCAGAGGATACAGCAGGATATAGATCGGTTGGAGACTTGGGTGGAGAGATGGCAGATGGAGGTTAATTTGGACAAATAAAGAACAAGAACAAAGAACAGTACAGCACAGGAAACAGGCCCTTCGGCCCTCCAAGCCTGTGCCGCTCCTTGGTCCAACTAGACCAATCGTTTGTATTCCTCCATTCCCAGGCTGCTCATGTGACTATCCAGGTAAGTCTTAAACGATGTCAGCGTGCCTGCCTCCACCACCCTACTTGGCTGCGCATTCCAGGCCCCCACCACCCTCTGTGTAAAAAAACATCCCTCTAATATCTGAGTTATACTTCGCCCCTCTCACCTTGAGCCCGTGACCCTTCGTGAACATCACTTCTGATCTGGGAAAAAGCTTCCCACCGTTCACCCTATCTATACCCTTCATAATCTTGTACACCTCTATTAGATCTCTCCTCATTCTCCGTCTTTCCAGGGAGAACAACCCCAGTTTACCCAATCTCTCCTCATAGCTAAGATCCTCCATACCAGGTAACATCCTGGTAAATCTTCTCTGCACTCTCTCTAACGCCTCCACATCCTTCTGGTAGTGTGGCGACCAGAACTGGACGCAGTACTCCAAATGTGGCCTAACCAGCGTTCTATACAGCTGCATCATCAGACTCCAGCTTTTATACTCTATACCCCGTCCTATAAAGGCAAGCATACCATATGCCTTCTTCACCACCTTCTCCACCTGTGTTGCCACCTTCAAGGATTTGTGGACTTGCACACCTAGGTCCCTCTGTGTTTCTATACTCCTGATGACTCTGCCATTTATTGTATAACTCCTCCCTACATTATTTCTTCCAAAATGCATCACTTCGCATTTATCCGGATTAAATTCCATCTGCCACCTCTCCGCCCAATTTTCCAGCCTATCTATATCCTGCTGTATTGCCCGACAATGCTCTTCGCTATCCGCAAGTCCAGCCATCTTCGTGTCATCCGCAAACTTGCTGATTACACCAGTTACACCTTCTTCCAAATCATTTATATATATCACAAATAGCAGAGGTCCCAGTACAGAGCCCTGCGGAACACCACTGCTCACAGACCTCCAGCCAGAAAAAGACCCTTCGACCACTACCCTCTGTCTCCTATGGCCAAGCCAGTTCTCCACCCATCGAGCCACTTCTCCTTGTATCCCATGAGCCTTAACCTTCTTAACCAACCTGCCATGTGGGACTTTGTCAAATGCCTTACTGAAATCCATATAGACGACATCCACGGCCCTTCCTTCATCAACCGTTTTTGTCACTTCCTCAAAAAACCACCAAATTTGTAAGGCACGACCTCCCTCTTACAAAACCATGCTGTCTGTCACTAATGAGATTGTTCCGTTCTAAATGCACATACATCCTGTCTCTAAGAATCCTCTCCAACAACTTCCCTACCACAGACGTCAAGCTCACCGGCCTATAATTTCCTGGGTTATCCCTGCTACCCTTCTTAAACAACGGGACCACATTCGCTATCCTCACATAATGTGAGGTAATGCATTTTGGAAGGTCTAATACAGATAGAAAATATACAGTAAATGGCAGAACCCTTAGAAGTATTGATAGACAAAGGGATCTGGGTGTACAGGTACACAGGTCACTGAAGGTGGCAATGCAGGTGGAGAAGGTAGTCAAGAAGGCAATCGGCATGCTTGCCTTCATCAGCCGGGGCATTGAGTTTAAAAATTGGCAAGTCATGTTGCTGTTTTATAGAACATTAGTTAGGCCGCACTTGGAATATAGTGTTCAATTCTGGTCGCCACACTACCAGAAGGATGTGGAAGCTTTGGAGAGGGTACAGAAAAGCTTTACCAGGATGTTGCCTGGTATGGAGGGCATTAGCTATGAGGAGAGGTTGGAGAAACTTGGTTTGTTCTCACTGGAGCGACGGAGGTTGAGGGGCGACCTGATAGAAGTCTACAAGATTATGAGAGGCATGGACAGAGTGGATCGTCGGGAGCTTTTCCTTAGAGTGGAAGAGTCAATTACTCGGGGGCACAGGTTTAAGGTGTATGGGGCAATGTTTAAAGGAGATGTACGAGGCAAGTTTTTTACACAGAGGGTGGTGGGTGCCTGGAACTCGCTGCTGGGGGAGGTAGTGGAAGCAGATACAATAGTGAGATTAAAGGCGTCTTGACAAATACATGAATAGGACGGGAATAGAGGGATATGGTGCCCGGAAGGGTAGGGGGTTTTAGTTAAGTCGGGCAGCATGGTCGGTGCAGGCTTGGAGGGACGAAGGGCCTGTTCCTGTGCTGTAATTTTCTTTGATCTTTGGTTGATGCTTGACTGTCGCCCAATCAGCTGAATTTATCCGGTTACGAGAAACGTTCAAACGAAATGACAAAAACACCAACTTTTTAAATCTGATGATTTTTCTCCAGTCGCACACAGCCTCTCCTCGAGGTTAATCTTCAATTCCAGGAAGTTCCAAGCCAGACCTGGAGAGTTGGTAACACCAGGAGAGAGGGTCCCTGGCAGTGAGGGGGTTTGGGAGGGTTCTCAGGCATTGGGGGGGATGCCCAGTCAGATTCTCTCTCCTTAAGCCACTGGCTCAGCAACCCTCCCCGCACCCCAAACACACCTACACCAAAGTCTATTATGGGGTGAGTTGTAATCTGGGACTGGGTTAGAACATAGAACATAGAACGCCACAGCACAAACAGGCCCTTCGGCCCACAAGTTGCGCCGATCACATCCCCACCTCTAGGCCTATCTATAGCCCTCAATCCCATTAAATCCCATGTACTCATCCAGAAGTCTCTTAAAAGACCCCAACGAGTTTGCCTCCACCACCACCGACGTCAGCCGATTCCACTCACCCACCACCCTCTGAGTGAAAAACTTACCCCTGACATCTCCTCTGTACCTACCCCCCAGCACCTTAAACCTGTGTCCTCTCGTAGCAACCATTTCAGCCCTTGGAAATAGCCTCTGTGAGTCTACCCTATCCAGACCTCTCAACATCTTGTAAACCTCTATCAGGTCACCTCTCATCCTTCGTCTCTCCAGGGAGAAGAGACCAAGCTCCCTCAACCTATCCTCATAAGGCATGCCCCCCAATCCAGGCAACATCCTTGTAAATCTCCTCTGCACCCTTTCAATGGCTTCAACATCTTTCCTGTAATGAGGTGACCAGAACTGCGCGCAGTACTCCAAGTGGGGTCTAACCAGGGTCCTATCAAGCTGCAGCATTATCTCCCGACTCCTAAACTCAATCCCTCGATTAATGAAGGCCAGTACGCCGTACGCCTTCTTGACCGCATCCTCCACCTGCGAGGCCGATTTAAGAGTCCTATGGACCCGGACCCCAAGGTCCTTCTGATCCTCTACACTGCTAAGAATGGTACCCTTCATATTATACTGCTGCTTCATCCCATTGGATCTGCCAAAATGGATCACCACACACTTGGGGTGATTCTTGGGGTGATTCTTCTAACTTTCTTTCTCTGTCTCTCTCTCTTTGTCTCTGTCTGTCTCTGTCTATCTTTCTGTCTCTTTCTCTGTCTCTCTCACTCAGTCTTTCGATCTCCGTCTCTCTCTCTCAGTCTCTGACTCTCTCTCAATCTCTGTCTCTCTCTCTCTCTCTCTAAGTCTCTATGTATCGCTCTCCCTAAGTCTTTCTCTGTCTCGGCCTCTTTCTCTCACACTCTGTCTCTCTTTCTCTCTGACTCACTCTCTCTCTCTCTCTCTCTCTGAGTCTCTCTATCTCCGTCTCTCTCTTTCTGTCTCTCTCTCTTGGTCTGTCTGTATCTCTCTCTCTCTGAGCCCTCTCTCTCTCCCTCTCTCTATATCTCAGTCCCCCTCTCTCTGTCTCTCAGTCTCTCTCTGTCTGTGTCTTCCATCTCTCTCTGTCTCTCTCTCTCTGTCTCTCTCTCTCTGTCTCTGTCTCTCTGTCTCTGTGTGTCTCTCTCTGAGCCCCTCCCTCTCTCTCTCTCTATCTCAGTCCCCCTCTCTCTCTCTGTCTCTCTTTGTCTCTGTCTCTCTCTCTCTCTGTCTCTGTCTCTGTGCCTCTGTCTCTGTGTCTCTCTCTCTGTGTCTCTCTCTTTCTGAGCCCCTCCCTCTCTCTCTCTATCTCAGTCCCCCTCTCTCTGTCTCTCTATATATCTCTCCCTCTGCCCCTCTCTTTCTCAGTCTCTCTGCACTAGCTGCGATGGAATTTCTGCTCCCTCTGCTCTGCCTCTCTCTCTGTACAGGTATTTACACATTCCTACTTTCCCTGAACTTGAAGCAGGTTTGTATGTTGGTGATGGTTTTAAATGGAGGTTGGCTCTGTTGCAGATTTGCATTTTGCTGTATTTTAAACTTTCCTGGGGGATCGCAGTGAATGGGAATCTCCCGGACTCTCTCTGGAGTTGTGGCTGATTCACAGTCGGAGCAGAATCTTTGCTCAGTTTCTCCCATCCCCGGGGCTGTTGAAATAAGAACCCAGCCCGGGCTCGGTCTCTGCTCCTCGGGGACCAGAATCAACAGGAGAAAGGGTTTTATTCAGAGCTGCACCCGTTCCATCTCCCTGTCCCCACCTTCCTCTCTGTCTCTCCCTCTCCCTTTGTGTCTTTGTCTCTGTCTCTCTCTCTCTGTCTCTGTGTCTCTCTCTCTGTCTCTGTGTCTCCCTCTCTCTGTGTGTCTCCCTCTCTCTGTGTGTTTCCCTCTCTCTGTGTGTCTCCCCCTCTGTGTGTGTGTGTGTCTCCCCCTCTGTGTGTGTGTGTGTGTCTCCCCCTCTGTGTGTGTGTGTGTGTGTGTCTCCCCCTCTGTGTGTGTGTGTGTCTCCCCCTCTGTGTGTGTGTCTCCCCCTCTCTGTGTGTGTGTCTCCCCCTGTGTGTGTGTGTGTGTGTGTGTGTGTCTCCCCCTCTCGGTGTGTGTGTGTCTCCCCCTCTCGGTGTGTGTGTGTGTGTCTCCCCCTCTCGGTGTGTGTGTGTCTCCCCCTCTCGGTGTGTGTGTGTCTCCCCCTCTGTGTGTGTGTGTGTCTCCCCCTCTGTGTGTGTGTGTCTCCCCCTCTGTGTGTGTGTCTCCCCCTCTGTGTGTGTGTCTCCCCCTCTGTGTGTGTGTGTGTGTCTCCCCCTCTGTGTGTGTGTGTGTGTCTCCCCCTCTGTGTGTGTGTGTGTGTGTGTGTGTCTCCCCCTCTGTGTGTGTGTCTCTCTCCCTGCCTCCTGCCTCTCTCTGTCTCATTCTGTTCCATCCTCTTTATTCTCTCTCCATCTCTTTCTCTCTTTCTGTTCCTTCCCCCGCCCCCCCAATTGATACAATTGGCTCTGAAACTCTTTATTTTAATTTTCTCTCTTTCTACCTGAAGCTTTGAAGTTTTTAGAGTTTATTTATTCGTGTCACAAGTAGGCTTACATTAACACTGCAACTTTCGGACTGTGGGAGGAAACCGGAGCACCCGGAGGAAACCCACGCAGACACGGGGAGAACGTGCAGACTCCGCACAGACAGTGACCCGAGCCGGGAATCGAACCCAGGCCTCTTTCCGCTCCCTCTGAATATCTATCTCTCCCTTCCTCTCAGTCTATTCTCTGTATTTCCCCCTCAGTTCTCTCCTGGTGCCTCTCCCTGTCAATCTCGGCTTTTATCACATCTCCAGTATCTGTTTATTCCTCCCCCCACCCCCCCCCCCCAACCCCCCACCCCCCCAAACCGCCACCCCCCCCCCCCCCCCCACCCCCCGGCCCCCGCCCCCCGCCCCCCAAGAAATACAAACGTGGTTTTGTGAATGATGAGAAATGAATTAGATGAAATTTGTAATTATTTAGTGTGACCAATCATAGAATCCCCACAGTGCAGGGGGAGGCCATTTGGCCCATCGAGTCTGTACATAGAACATAGAACAGTACAGCACAGAACAGGCCCTTCGGCCCACGATGTTGTGCCGAACCTTTTCCAAAACCAAGATCAAGCTATCCCACTCCCTACCATCCTGGTGTGCTCCATGTGCCTATCCAATAACCGCTTAAATGTTCCTAAAGTGTCTGACTCCACTATCACAGCAGGCAGTCCATTCCACACCCCAACCACTCTCTGAGTAAAGAACCTTCCTCGGACATCCTTCCTGGATCTCCCACCATGAACCTTATAGTTATGCCCCCTAGTAACAGCTACATCCACCCGAGGAAATAGTCTCTGAACGTCCACTCTATCTATCCCCCTCATCATCTTATAAACCTCTATTCAGTCGCTTCTCATCCTCCTCCGCTCTAAAGAGAACAGCCCTAGCTCCCTCAACCTTTCCTCATAAGACCTACCCTCCAAACCAGGCAGCATCCTGGTAAATCTCCTCTGCACTCTTTCCAGCGCTTCCACATCCTTCTTATAGTGAGGTGACCAGAACTGCACACAATATTCCAAATGTGGTCGCACCAAGGTCCTGTACAGTTGCAGCAAAACCCCACGGCTCTCAAACCCAAACCCCGTGTTAATAAACGCTAACACACTATAGGCCTTCTTCACAGCTCTATCCATTTGAGTGGTAACTTTCAGAGATCTGTGGATATGAACCCCAAGATCTCTCTGTTCCTCCACATTCCTCAGAACCCTGCCATTGACCCTGTAATCCGCATTCAAATTTGTCCTACCAAAATGAATCACCTCGCACTTATACCGACCACAATCCCACCCAGACCCTATTCCCGTAACCCCACACATTTACCCTGCTAATCCCCCTGACATTAGGGTCAATTTAGCAACCTAGCTCGCACATTTTTGGGCTGTGGGAGGAAACCGGAGCACCCGGAGGAAACCCACGCAGACACAGGGAGAATGTGTAAACTCCACACAGTTACCCGAGGCTGGAATTGAACCTGGGTCCCTGGCGCTGTGAGGCTGCAGTGCTAACCACTGTGCCACCGTGCCGCCCCACTCTCCTCTTCTATGTGATGATAAAGGTTTCAGCAAGATTGTTTACTCCACGTTTCTGTTCCAGGACCTCAGTGTGAAGAGGGTTAATTCTTTGAGCTTTACAGGCGGGACTCACTTGTCACATTCTGCTTCCAATCAATACCAGGTACGCTCTGTGCCAAGGGGAAACTTGCCAACCAGCTTCTCCATGATTTATTTGCGAATGATTCTCGCAATTTAAGACCAGTGCTGAACACAGACCAAGCACTCAATGTAACTCTGCAAATCACACTCTTCCAGATTATAGACATGGTAAGCAACCCCTCTCTGCTCCCCAGTCTGCCCCCTCTCTAGCATTCCCTGCTCTTGTTATATGTTTAAGTGGTTGCATGATTGCTTTAAGAGGTGATCACGTGATTTAATGTTGATGTCGTTAGGGTGTTTCACTGGCTGCTGTTTAGATTTCTCTCCGTACCGGCATCAGCTCCTCAATAAACCTTGTTGTTGCTATTTTGAATTTGTGTGTGCAAACCGCGTCTTTTTTCTTTTTGTGTAAAACCCACAACCCCGAACACAGCCCAAAAATGTGCGGGTTAGGTTGATTGGCCATGCTAAATTGACCCTAGTGTCAGGGGGATTAGCAGGGTAAATGTGTGGGGTTACGGGAATAGGGTCTGGGTGGGATTGTGGTCGGTATAAGTGCGAGGTGATTCATTTTGGGAGGACAAATTTGAATGCGGATTACAGGGTCAACGGCAGGGTTCTGAGGAATGTGGAGGAACAGAGAGATCTTGGGGTCCATATCCACAGAAAGAAAATTGACGCCGAGTCAGGATTTTGTTTTGTCGAGGAAAATTGAGAAAAGATCCAAAGTTAAGAAAGAAGAATTGTGGGCCCTTGCACTTCGAATATTAGAAAGCTGAGGAGAAGCAAGAACAGGGTTAAAGATTCATGTGCCAGTGCAGGAAGGCAAGTAAGAGAAAAAGCTCTCCGTGTGGTTTTAAAAGTGGGGGATTTTCCGCTCAGCAGAGAGTGCGATTCCAGGCAGAATCTGGCATATTTGGAAAGAAGGAATGCTTTGCTGTGCAGCTGGGGCCACTTGAAAAAACAGTACATAAAGTAAATGGTCGCCAGGGTGAAAAGGGGAGAACTGGGAAGACAAAATATACTGAGCAGTCGCGATTCGCTGGTGCCTGTGAGAGAAATGAGGAGTCAATTAAGATCCATGGGCCCTTTCAATGAAGAAAATGAATCATGGAGCTCCTATCCTTATAGAACCTTAGTTAGGCCGCACTTGGAATATAGTGTTCAATTCTGGTCACCACACTATCAGAAGGATGTGGAAGCTTTGGAGAGGGTACAGAAAAGATTTAGCAGGATGTTGCCTGGTATGGAGGGCATTAGCTATGAGGAGAGGTTGGAGAAACTTGGTTTGTTCTCACTGGAGCGACGGAGGTTGAGGGGAGACCTGATAGAAGTCTACAAGATTATGAGAGGCATGGACAGAGTGGATAGTCAGAAGCTTTTTCCCAGGGTGGAAGAGTCAATTACTAGGGGACACAGGTTTAAGGTGCGAGGGGCAAGGTTTAAAGGAGATGTATGAGGCAGATTTTTTACACAGAGAATAGTGGGTGCCTGGAACCCGTTGCCGGGGGAGGTAGTGGAAGCGGATACGGTAGTGACTTTTAAGGGGTCTTGACAAGTACATGAATAGGATGGGAATAGAGGAATATGGTCCCCAGAAGGGTAGGGGGTTTTAGTTAAGTCGGGCAGCATGGTCGGTGCAGGCTTGGAGGGGCCGAAGGGCCTGTTCCTGTGCTGTAATTTTCTTTGTTCTTTGTTCTTTGTTCTAAGCCGAGCGGTTTCAGTATTTTGTACAAGTGAATAAAACTGTAAATGAGTTGCTCGTACCAGCTTTTCACAGTACAATAAATAGAAAGTAAAATATTCAATTTGCTCCAGAACTTGATTCATTCAGAAAAGCCAGGAAGTAAAACTTACAATGACTTGACAAAGATCCTTGAAGAGCATTACTCTCTCACAGTCATTGATCATCGTGGAATGGTTCAGGTTCCAGCGAAGGAATTAAGTGGAAGGCGAAAGTATTGCTCAATTTGTGACAACCTTAATAGGCTGGCACAACATTGTCAGTTTGGTGAGTTGTTAGAAGATACTCATCGAGATTATCTAGTTTGTGGTCTCCAAAATGAGGCTGTCTAAAGAAGATTGCTTCCTGAACATGCTTTGACTTTAAAGACAGCAGCAGCAATCGCAGTGTCGATGGAACTGGCTGCTGAAGAGAGTTCAGAATTTAGTGCAGGAATGAAGATCCACAAGTTGGGAACTGCCCATAAATCAAAACAGCAACAAGCATGTCCCAGATGTACCAAAATGGGTCATTCAGTGAGTGAATGCTGGAGCAAGGATGGTCCATGGAAGGATTGTGGGTCATGTTGCAAAAGCTTGTTGGGCTCGACCAGCTTCCCCTGAGCAGAATATTCAGAAGAATCTGGGTATCTTCAAGAAGAAGAACAAGTTGCATTCTACAAGGAATTTACAACATGGAAGAAAAGAATTACGACTGTGAAGAAGAGAATGTCCAGAAAATGAAGAGCTCCAACTGAGCGTCTTATCCATACAGAGTGAATCAAATAGATTCTGGGAGTTTGAGAAGTTTAGTGGACAGTCTGTTAGGATGGAGGTTAATGCTGGTGCTGCTGGATCTTAAATTCCTGAAACCACACACCAACAAAAGCTGAAGCATCTTCCTTTAAAACCAGCCGATGGGATTTTAAGGACACGGAAGAGATTGTGCCGTTAAAAGGTCACATCAAGGTCAATGTAGAGTTGAGAGGACAAACAGCAGTGTTACCTCTCCGTCTGATCCGTGGTAACTTTCCAGCTCTATTTGGGAGATGGTGGTTGGAGAAGATACAGCTTAACTGGAGTGCTGTCCACAGATTGGTTGATTCTAAGACAGACCTACAGCACCTTCTGGATAACTCGGAGTGTATTCAAAGAGACACTGAGCTCAATGAAGGGAGAGAAAGCCTAATAGTCAACCAAAAAGTTTTGAAGCAAGTGTGGTGCCGTATACAATTTGTCCAAAGATTGAAGAAGAATGAGTGTGATTTGTTAACACTTGTGTGCTAGATCTGGTTACAATAAGTGACTGGGTTACCCCTGTCGTACCTGTCATGAAACCAGATGGTTCTGTTTGTACTTGTGGTGATTTTAATAAGTATTAATCCGGTGTTGTGTGCTGATCAATATCCACTTCCTTTAATTGAAGATTTGTTTGCCGGGTTATCTAGTGGGCAGAAATTCGGCAAGATTAATCTTCCACCGCTGTAGTGGGTCGGATCTCAAACAATGACGAGACAGAGTACAGGAATGAGATAGAGAATCTGGTGAACTGGTGCGGCAACAATAATCTCTCCCTCAATGTCAACAAAACAAAGGAGATTGTCATCGACTTCAGGAAGCGTAGTGGAGAACATGCCCCTGTCTACATCAACGGGGATGAAGTAGAAAGGGTCGAGAGCTTCAGGCTTTTAGGTGTCCAGATCACCAACAGGAGAGGGTACAGAAAAGATTTACCAGGATGTTGCCTGGTATGGAGGGCATTAGCTATGAGGAGAGGTTGGAGGGCATTAGCCCCTGTCCTGGTCCCTCCATGCCGACACTATAGTTAAGAAAGCCCCACCAACGCCTCTGCTTTCTCAGAAGACTAAGGAAATTTTGCATGTCAGCTACAATTCTCACCAACTTTTTCAGATGCACCATAGAAAGCATTCTTTCTGGTTGTATCACAGCTTGGTATGGCTCCTGCTCTGCCCAAGACCACAAGAAACTACAAAAGGTTGTGAATATAGCCCAATCCATCACGCAAACCAGCCTCCCATCCATTGACACTGTTTATACTTCCCACTGCCTCGGAAAAGCAGCCAGCATTATCCAAGGACCCCACACATCCCCAGACATTCTCTCTTCCACCTTCTTCTGTCGGGAAAAGGATACAAAAGTTTGAGGTCACGTACCAACCAACTCAAAAACAGCTTCTTCCCTTCTCCCATCAGACTTTTGAATGGACCTACCTTGCATTAAGTTGACCTTTCTCTACTCCCTAGCTATGACTGTAACACTACATTCTGCACTCTCTCTTTTCCTTTTCCCCTATGTACTCCATGAACGGTATGTTTTGTCTGTATAGTGCGCAAGAAACAATACTTTTCACTGTATCTATCTTTGTAACTTCCTGCAGATCCCACAACTCTCCCTATCTCTGTAACCTCCACCAGCTCCATAAAGCTCTCCACCTCTACCTCATTATCCTCCTCTAAGACATTCTGAAATGTACCCCAACAACCGGGCTAGCATTCATCCGAGCTAATCCCATTGGGCAGTGTCACATTCAGTTTGATAATTGCTCCAAGAAGCAACTCTGGATGTTTTGCTGTGTTAAAGGCACTATGTAAATGCAAGTTGTTGTTGTATTTGTGCCATTCTGTTCACTAAGCGGCGTGATGTATTACAGGATGAAAGGAATCAGATATTGACAACATACCTGTGGATCAGACAAGTCTGGAATGATGCATTCCGACACTGGGATAAAGATGACTACGGCGGCATTGATATCCTTCACATACCCAGCAGTTACCTGTGGAAACCGGATGTGATTCTCTATAACAAGTAGGTCAGCACGGTATTAAACTCAATCTGATCCAAGACTGAGTTCAGACAGCCCAAAGCTGTCAGTTGCCCTTGAGAAGGTGGCGGTGAGCTGCCTTCTTGAATCGCTGCAGTCCGTGTTCTGTGGGTTGACCCACAATGCCCTTAGGGAGGGAATTCCAGGATTTTGACCCAGCGACTGCGAAGGAACGGCCGATATATTTCTAAGTCAGGATGGTGAGTGGCTTGGATGGGAACCTCCAGGTGGTGGAGTTCCCATGTATCTGCTGCCCTTGTTCTTCTAGATGGAAGTGGTCGTGGGTTTGGAAGGTGCTGTCTAAGGATCTTTGGTGAGTTGCTGCAGTGCATCTTGTAGATGGTACACACTGCTGCTACTGAGTGTCTGTGGTGGAGGGAGTGGATGTTTGTGGATGGGGTAACAATCAAGCGGGGCTGCTTTGTCCTGGATTGTGTCGAGCTTCTTGAGTGTTGTTGGAGCCACACCCATCCAGGCAAGTGGGGAGTGTTCCATCACACTCCTGACTTGTGCCTTGTAGATGGTGGACAGGCTTTGGGGAGTCAGGATTCAATTCAATCATATTTCTCAGATAAATTTGATAGAGCTCGAGTTGATGGAATTTGGTTACATTCTTTTCTTTGTTTCTCCTCCCGAACCCCCGTCACTCTCCCCTTGTCCTCCATTCCCCTTGTCAATTTCTCTCCCCTCCCCTCCTCCATCCCCCTCCCCTCTTCCCTCCCATTCCTCCCTCCCCCTCCCCTCTCCCACCTACCCTCACCCCCTCTCCCATCTACCCTCTTTCCCCCTCTCCTGCTCTGTCCCTCCCCGTCTCCCCTCTTCCCTACCCGTCTTCCCTCTTCCCTTCTCCCCCCTTTTCCCTTTCCCTCTCCTTTGGTCTCCCCTCCCCTCCCCCTCCCCCTCTTCCTTCCCCCCCCCTCCCCCTCCCCCTCCCTCTCCTCTCCCCTCCTTCCCCCTCCAGTGCTGAGGATCACTTTGCCAGCTCCACGGAAACAAACGTTGTTATCAGGCACAACGGTCAGGTGACCTGGGACTCCCCTGTGATTGCTCGGACCTCCTGCAAGCTCGACATCTCCTCCTTCCCGTTTGATGGCCAGCGGTGCCCTTTGACCTTTGGCTCCTGGACCTACAGTGGGAGTGACATTAACCTGGTGCACGGATTAGAGGGGGCGGGGCTCAGCGACTTTGAGGAGAATGTGGAATGGGAGGTTCTGGGCATGCTCACGGAGAAGAACGTTGTCCTGTACGGATGCTGCTCGGAGCCCTACCCCGACATCACCGTCACCCTGACCCTGCAGAGGCGGCCATCTTTCTACATCTACAACCTGCTCCTGCCCTGCATAATGATCTCCTCCCTGGTTCCTCTCAGCTTCTACTTGCCAGCTGATTCGGATGAGAAGGTTTCTCTTGGCGTCACTATCCTTTTAGCCTTCACTGTCTTCCAGCAGATGGTGGCAGAGATTGTGCCCCCATCGGAGACCTTGCCCCTCATTGGTGAGTCACCATAGAACCATAGAAAATTACAGCTCAGAAACAGGCCTTATGGCCCTTCTTGTCTGTGCCGAACCATTTTATGCCTAGTCCCACTGACCTGCACTTGGACCATATCCCTCCACACCCCTCTCATCCATGAACCCGTCCAAGTTTTTCTTAAATGTTAAAAGTGACCCCGCATTTACCACTTTATCCGGCAGCTCATTCCACACTCCCACCACTCTCTGCGTGAAGAAGCCCCCCCTAATATTCCCTTTAAACTTTTCTCCTTTCACCCTTAACCCATGCCCTCTGGTTTTTTTCTCCCCTAGCCTCAGCGGAAAAAGCCTGCTTGCATTCATTCTATCTATACCCATCAAAATCTTATGCACCTCTATCAAATCTCCCCTCAATCTTCTACGCTCCAGGGAATAAAGTCCCAACCTATTCAATCTCTCTCTGTAACTCAGCTTCTCAAGTCCCGGCAACATCCTTGTGAACCTTCTCTGCACTCTTTCAATCTTATTTACATCCTTCCTGTAACTAGGTGACCAAAACTGTACACAATACTCCAAATTCGGCCTCACCAATGCCTTATATAACCTTACCATAACACTCCAACTTTTATACTCGATACTCCGATTTATAAAGGCCAATGTACCAAAGGCACTCTTTACGACCCTATCCACCTGTGACGTCACTTTTAGGGAATTCTGTACCTGTATTCCCAGATCTCTCTGTTCAACTGCACTCTTCAGAGTCCTACCATTTACCCTGTACGTTCTACTTTGGTTTGTCCTTCCAAAGTGCAATATCTCACACTTGTCTGCATTAAATTCCATTTGCCATTTTTCAGCCCATTTTTCTAGTTGGTCCAAATCCCTCTGCAAGCTTTGAAAACCTTCCTCACTGTCCACTACACCTCCAATCTTTGTATCATCAGCAAACTTGCTGATCCAATTTACCACATTATCATCCAGATCATTGATATAGATGACAAACAACAATGGACCCAACACCGATCCCTGCGGCACACCACTAGTCACAGGCCTCCACTCAGAGAAGCAATCCTCCACAACCACTCTCTGGCATATTGCTGCGTTTAGTCTGGGCCCTGCTGCCTGTGCCTGGGGGGGGGGGGGGTAACACTGTAAACAGAAACCCTCCACTTCCCCTGACCTCAGGGTGGGTGTACCCAAAGTGTTTTACAATCACTGAGGCACTCAAAGTGTAGTCACTGCTGTAATGTGGCAAACATGAATTTCCGCTCAGCGCGATCCCACGGATGGTAATGTGGTCATGAGGGTCTGTTGTGTGATGTTAAAAGGGGGATTTCAGGCTGAACTCCCTGTTCTTTCATATCCTTCCAGGATAGCAGACAGGGATTGGGTTTAACATTTTGTGAAAGACAACATCTCCAACAGTGCGGGGCTCCCTCAGTACATCCTGTGTGAGGGTGACAGAGAGAAACTTTCCCTCCTCGTCCTTCTCCAGCTGTCTGCAACCTTTGACCCGGTGACCCCCCATCCTCCTCCGACTCCCCCCCCATCCTCCTCCGACCCCCCACCCCCATCCTCCTCCAACCGCCCCCCATCCTCCTCCGACCCCCCCCCCCCATCCTCCTCCGACCCCCCCTCCCTCCCCAGCCCCTCCCCCGTCGCCCAGCTGGGTGGCTCTGCCTTCCCCTGCTTCCATTCTTCGCAATCCAATCAGAGAATCACTGCCAATGGCTTCTCTTCCTGACCCCGCCCCGTTCCCTCTGGTGACCCCCAAGGATCCATCCTTGGCCCCTCCTATTCCTCACCCACTCGCCACCCCCTCAATGACAACACCCGGAAGCAGAGCGTTATTTTTCACCCGGACGCTGAAGCCCCCCCCCCCCAGCTCCACTTCACCCCACCTCCCCCCACCTCCCCCCACCTCCCCCCCACCTCTCTCCACCGCTGCTCAATGATCCGACTGTTTGTCCCACATCCAGCGCTGGATGGACAGAAATTTCCCCCAGTTCAATATTGGAAAGTCCAAAGCCATTGTGTTCAGTCCCTACTCCAAACTCTGTTCCCTAGTGTGGAGTTGTGTGGAGTTTGCACATTCTCCTCGTGTCTGCGTGGGTTTCCTCTGGGTGCTCCGGTTTCCTCCCACAGTCCAAAGATGTGCGGGTTAGGCTGATTGGCCATGCTAAAATTGCCCCTTAGTGTCCTGAGATGCGTAGGTTTGAGGGATTAGCGGGTAAATATGTAGGGATATGGGGGTAGGGCCTGGGTGGGATTGTGGTCAATGCAGACTCGATGGGCCGAATGGCCTGTTTCTGCACTGTAGGGTTTCTATGATTCTATGATTCTAGCAACCCACCCCATCCGTCTCCCTGGCAACAGTCTGACGCAGAACCAAATTGTTCATAAACTTCGTGTCACATTTGACCCCGAGATTATTTCCTGACCAAAAACTCGCTCCCTCCGTAAGATCCCTAATTCCACCTCAATAACATCCCCCGACTTCTCCCCCCCTCCCCTGACCCCACTCAACTGCTGCTGAAACACTCCCCCTTCATCACCTCCAGACTCGACTGTTCCCCCCCACCCCCCATGCTCACTGACCCACACTGCCCCCCGTTCCCCCCCCACCCCCTGTGCTCACTGACCCACACTGCCCCCCCGTTCCCCCCCTGTGCTCACTGACCCACACTGACCCCCCGTTCCCCCCCCTGTGCGCACTGACCCACACTGCCCCCCCGTTCCCCCCCACTCCCCGTGCTCACTGACCCACACTGCCCCCCCCCGTGCTGACTGACCCACACTGCCCCCCCCCCCGTGCTCACTGACCCACACTGCCCCCCATTCCCCCCCCCGTGCTCACTGACCCACACTGCCCCCCCGTTCCCCCCCACTCCCCGTGCTCACTGACCCACACTGCCCCCCATTCCCTCCCCCGTGCTGACTGACCCACACTGCCCCCCCCCCCCCCGTGCTCACTGACCCACACTGCCCCCCGTTCCCCCCCCCTGTGCTCACTGACCCACACTGCCCCCCATTCCCCCCCCACCCCCTGTGCTCACTGACCCACACTGCCCCCCATTCCCCTCCACGCCCCGTGCTCACTGACCCACACTGCCCCCCATTCCCCCCCCCCCCCCGTGCTCACTGACCCACACTGCCCCCCGTTCCCCCCCCCTGTGCTCACTGACCCACACTGCCCCCCATTCCCCCCCCACCCCCTGTGCTCACTGACCCACACTGCCCCCCATTCCCCTCCACGCCCCGTGCTCACTGACCCACACTGCCCCCCATTCCCCCCCCACCCCCCGTGCTCACTGACCCACACTGCCCCCCATTCCCCCCCCTGTGCTCACTGACCCACACTGCCCCCCATTCCCCCCCCCGTGCTCACTGACCCACACTGCCCCCCATTCCCCCCCCACCCCCCCATGCTCACTGATCCACACTGCCCCCCCATTCCCCCCCCACCCCCCGTGCTCACTGACCCACACTGCCCCCCATTCCCCCCACCCCCCGTGCTCACTGACCCACACTGCCCCCCATTCCCCCCCCACCCCCCGTGCTCACTGACCCACACTGCCCCCCATTCCCCCCCCCTGTGCTCACTGACCCACACTGCCCCCCATTCCCCCCCACCCCCCGTGCTCACTGACCCACACTGCCCCCCCATTCCCCCCCACCCCCCGTGCTCACTGACCCACACTGCCCCCCATTCCCCCCCCCGTGCTCACTGACCCACACTGCCCCCCATTCCCCCCCACCCCCCCGTGCTCACTGACCCACACTGCCCCCCATTCCCCCCCCACCCCCCCATGCTCACTGACCCACACTGCCCCCCCGTTCCCCCCCTCCCCCCCGTGCTCACTGACCCACACTGCCCCCCATTCCCCCCCACCCCACGTGCTCACTGACCCACACTGCCCCCCATTCCCCCCCCCCGTGCTCACTGACCCACACTGCCCCCCATTCCCCCCCACCCCACGTGCTCACTGACCCACACTGCCCCCCCATTCCCCCCCCCCTGTGCTCACTGACCCACACTGCCCCCCATTCCCCCCCCGTGCTCACTGACCCACACTGCCCCCCATTCCCCCCCACCCCACGTGCTCACTGACCCACACTGCCCCCCATTCCCCCCCCCCCGTGCTCACTGACCCACACTGCCCCCCATTCCCCCCCCCCCGTGCTCACTGACCCACACTGCCCCCCATTCCCCCCCCCCTGTGCTCACTGACCCACACTGCCCCCCATTCCCCCCCCTGTGCTCACTGACCCACACTGCCCCCCATTCCCCCCCCCCTGTGCTCACTGACCCACACTGCCCTCCATTCCCCCCCCCACCCTGTGCTCACAGACCCACACTGCCCCCCATTCCCCCCCGTGCTCACTGACCCACACTGCCCCCCATTCCCCCCCATTCCCCCCCCGTGCTCACTGACCCACACTGCCCCCATTCCCCCCCCCCGTGCTCACTGACCCACACTGCCCCCCATTCCCCCCCATTCCCCCCCCCGTGCTCACTGACCCACACTGCCCCCCATTCCCCCCCATTCCCCCCCCCGTGCTCACTGACCCACACTGCCCCCCATTCCCCCCCATTCCCCCCCCCGTGCTCACTGACCCACACTGCCCCCCATTCCCCCCCGTGCTCACTGACCCACACTGCCCCCCATTCCCCCCCCCCGTGCTCACTGACCCACACTGCCCCCCATCCCCCCCCCCGTGCTCACTGACCCACACTGCCCCCCATTCCCCCCCCCCGTGCTCACTGACCCACACTGCCCCCCATTCCCCCCCCGTGCTCACTGACCCACACTGCCCCCCATTCCCCCCCCCCGTGCTCACTGACCCACACTGCCCCCCATTCCCCCCCGTGCTCACTGACCCACACTGCCCCCCATTCCCCCCCCCGTGCTCACTGACCCACACTGCCCCCCATTCCCCCCCCGTGCTCACTGACCCACACTGCCCCCCATTCCCCCCCACCCCCCGTGCTCACTGACCCACACTGCCCCCCATTCCCCCCCATTCCCCCCCCGTGCTCACTGACCCACACTGCCCCCATTCCCCCCCCCGTGCTCACTGACCCACACTGCCCCCCATTCCCCCACCCCCCGTGCTCACTGCCCCACACTGCCCCCCATTCCCCCCCCGTGCTCACTGACCCACACTGCCCCCCATTCCCCCCCACCCCCCGTGCTCACTGACCCACACTGCCCCCCATTCCCCCCCACCCCCCGTGCTCAGTGACCCACACTGCCCCCCATTCCCCTCCACCCCCCGTGCTCACTGACCCACACTGCCCCCCATTCCCCCCCCCGTGCTCACTGACCCACACTGCCCCCCATTCCCCCACCCCCCGTGCTCACTGCCCCACACTGCCCCCCATTCCCCCCCGTGCTCACTGACCCACACTGCCCCCCATTCCCCCTCCACCCCCCGTGCTCACTGACCCACACTGCCCCCCATTCCCCCTCCACCCCCCGTGCTCACTGACCCACACTGCCTCCTGGTCAGGCAACATTTTGAATTTCAAATTCTCATGCTCCCTATCCTTGTCCCTCACTATCTCCGGAATCTCCTCCGGACACACAACCCTCCCAGATTGCTGCATTCGCTAATTCCGGCCTCTGATTCCTGATTTGAATCACTCCGCCATTGGTGGCCGTGCCTTCAGCGGCCGGGACCCCGAGCTCTGGAATTCCTAAACCCCTCGGTGTCTTCGACCTCCCTCCTCTTTGACGACACCAACATCTTCCACCATCTTTAGACCCTCTGACCTCATATCTCCACATCTGGCCCCAGGTCACACAGTGAATAATAACACTCTGGTGAAGCGCCTCGGTTTGTTTGATTGTGTTAATGGTGCTATATAAATGCAGTTGTTGTTGTTGTTATAGGCAAATACTACATTGCTACAATGCTGATGATGACTGCCTCCACAGCCCTGAGTACGCTGATCTTAAACATCCATCACTGTGGTCCTGAGGTCAAGCCTGTTCCCCATTGGGCCAAGGTGGTCTTCCTGCGACACATGGCTAGTATCCTTCTGGCCAATGAGGTGGGCAGGAAGGGTGCGGGCGGCACAGAGGCAGCAGACGAGGTCCCCAAGCCGACCAATGGGCATGGGCTGAGGGAGGCGGAGATCGAGGAGGAAGAACTGGGGCAATTCCTCAGCAACACATCCAGCAACTGCTCCAACGCCCGGAAGGAGCTCCGGCTGCCTCTCAGGGCGGCCAAGGTCGATCGGGGTCAGCGAGGCTGCGGCCTTCGTCACTGGGAGAGGCTGGTCAGAAACCTCGAGTTCATCAGTGACTTCCTGAGTTACCAGAGAGAGACTCAGAGACAGGTTTCGGAGTGGCGGAGAGTGGCCAGAGTGATTGATCGTCTCTACATGTACCTCTACATCCTGATGGTCTGCGGCATGAGTGTTTTCATCATGGTCAAAGCGCTGTGAAGCCGGCCTGTGTAACCGGACTGCGCAATTTCACCATCTCCATTTGAAAGCAGATTAATCATCCACCTGATTTACTCGTTGTTAATAATCTGCTCCAGGGAATAATCTAGAAATCCCAGAATTCTCACCGTGCAGAGAAGCTACAGAGCAGCCACCGTGTCTGCACCAACTGTCCGAATCAGCAACTCCTGTAGTGTCATTCTCCCCATAACCCTGCTCATTCTTCCTTTACAGGAAACAGTCCAATTCCCCTTCGATTGAACGAGCTGCCACCACACTCAGGCAGTGCAGTCCACACCCCAACCACTCGCTGCATCAAAAAGTGTTTCTTCACATCAGCTTTACTTCTTTTATTTTGAATCTGTGCCCCCTTGTTCTCGATCCTTTTATGAGCAGGAACAGTTTCTCCCTCACTACGCTGTCCGGCCCCCTCATGATTTTGAACATCTCTATCAAACCTCCTCTTAGGCTCGCTCCCACGGGGAGTGGGGAGAATGTGGGACTCGCACCCATGGGGGGTGGGGAGAATGGGTGACTCGCTCCCACAGGGAGTGGGGAGAATGTGGAACTCGCGCCCACAGGGAGTGGGGGAGAATGTGGGACTCATTCCCACAGGGAGTGGAGAGAATGTGGGACTTGCTCCCACAGGGAGTGGGGGAGAATGTGGGACTCATTCCCACAGGGAGTGGGGAGAATGTGGAACTCGCGCCCACAGGGAGTGGGGAGAATGTGGGACTCATTCCCACAGGGAGTGGGGAGAATGTGGGACTCACTCCCACAGGGAGTGGGGAGAATGGGGGATTCGCTTCCACAGGGAGTGGGGAGAATGTGGGACTCGCTCCCACAGGGAGTGGGGAGAATGTGGGACTTGCTCCCACAGGGAGTGGGGAGAATGTGGGACTCGCTCCCACGGGGAGTGGTGAGAATGTGGGACTCGCTCCCACAGGGAGTGGGGAGAATGTGGGACTCGCTCCCACAGGGAGTGGGGAGAATGTGGGACTCGCTCCCACGGGGGAGTGGGGGAGAATGTGGGACCCGCGCCCACAGGGAGTGGGGGAGAATGTGGGACTCATTCCCACAGGGAGTGGGGGAGAATGTGGGACTCATTCCCACAGGGAGTGGGGAGAATGGGGGACTCATTCCCACAGGGAGTGGGGAGAATGGGGGATTCGCTTCCACAGGGAGTGGGGAGAATGGGGGATTCGCTTCCACAGGGAGTGGGGAGAATGGGGGACTCACTCCCACAGGGAGTGGGGAGAATGCGGGACTCACTCCCACAGGGAGTGGGGAGAATGTGGGACTCTCTCCCACAGGGTGGGGAAAATGTGTGACTCGCTCCCACAGGGAGTGGGGAGAATGTGGGACTCACTTCCCTCTTTAAAACTGACCTCCGTGACCCAGATTTTGACCATCTGACTTCATATGTCCCTCTGTGGCTCAGTGTTTCATTACAAAACCCTCAACTCTTTATAAATATATGTTGCTGTGATTTCTAACTCCCTCCCTCGGTCTCTGCCTTTCTGCTTCTCTCTCTTCGTATCCCGACAAGTATCTCAAAATAAGCCAGACAAAATGGGTGGCACAGTGGTTAGCACTGCTGCCTCACAGCGCCAGAGACCCAGGTTCGATTCCGGCCTTGGGTCACTGTCTGTGTGGAGTTTGCACATTCTCCCCATGTCTACGTGGGTTTCCACCGGCTGCTCCGGTTTCCTCCCACAGTCCAAAGGTGTGCGGGTTAGGTGTATTGGCCATTCTAAATTGCCCCTAGTGTAAGGGGGATTAGCAGGATAAATCATAGAAATCATAGAAACCCTACAGTGCAGAAAGAGGCCATTCGGCCCATCGAGTCTGCACCGACCACAATCCCACCCAGGCCCTACCCCCATATCCCTACATATTTACCCGCTAATCCCTCTAACCTACACATCTCAGGACACTAATTTTTAGCATGGCCAATCCACCTAACCTGCACATCTTTGGACTGTGGGAGGAAACCGGAGCACCCGGAGGAAGCCCACGCAGACACGAGGAGAATGTGCAAACTCCAAAATGTGTGGGGTTACGGGAATAGAGCTGGGTGGGATGTGGTCGGTGCAGACTCGATGGGCCGAATGATCTCATTCTGCACTGTAGGGATTCTATGAAAACCTTAAATAAAATCAAAATACTGCTGATGCTGGAAGTCTGAAATAAAAACAGAAAATGCTGGAAAATCTCAGCAAGTCTGGTAACTTGGTGAGGCTCTAGCGCAGGATTACTTGTATTCCAGACAGTATAAACAGCAAGTGATAGACTGAGCTAAACATTCCCATAACCAATGGGTCAGATCCAAACTCTGCAGTCCTGCCACGTCCAGTTGTGAATAGTGGTGGACAATTAAACAACTCACTCATCCTCAATGCTGGAGGAGTCCAGCGCATCAGTGTGAAAGATAAGGCTGAAATATTCGCAGCAATCTTCAGCCAGAAGTGCCGAGTGGATGATCCATCTCAGCCTCCTCCAGTGGCCCCAGCATTTCAGACTCCAGTCTCCAGCCAATTCGATTCACTCCACGTGATATCAAGAAACGGTTGGAGACGCTGGATACTGCAAAGGCAATGGGCCCTGATTACATTCCAGCAATAGCACTGAAGACTTGTGCTCCAGAACTTGCCGCTCCCCTAGCCAAGCTCTTCCAGTACAGTTACAACACTGGCATCTATCCAACAATGTGGAAAATTGCCCAGGAATGTCCTGTACACAAGAAACAGGACAAATCCAACCCGGCCAATTACCGCCCAATCAGTCTACTCTCGATCATCAGTAAAGTGATGGAAGGGGTCATCGACAGCGCTATCAAGCAGCACCTGCTCAGCAATAACCTGCTCAGTGACGCACAGTTTGGGTTTCGCCAGGGTCACTCAGCTCCTGACCTCATTACAGCCTTGGTTCAAACATGGACAAAAGAGCTGAATTTCAGAGGTGAGGTGAGAGTGACAGCCCTTGACATTGAGGCCGTATTTGACCGAGTGTGACATCAAGGAGCCCGAGCAAAACTGGTATCAATGGGTATCTGGGGGCAAACACTCTGCTGGTTGGAGTCATACCTGGTACATAGGAAGATGGTTGTGGTTGTGGAGGGTCAGTCATCTCAGCTCCAGGACATCTCTGCAGGAGTCCCTCAGGGGAGTGTCCTAGACGCGAGGCCCAACAATCTTCAGCTGCTTCATCAATGATCTTCCCTCCGTCATAAGGTCAGAAGTGGGGATGTTCGCTGATGATTGCACAATGTTCAGCACCATTCGTGACTCCTCAGATACTGAAGCAGTCCATGTTCAAATGCAGTAAGATCTGGACACTATCCAGGCTTGGGTTGACATGTGGCAAATAACATTCACACCACACAAGTGCCAGGCAATGAGCATCACCAATAAGAGGGAATCTAACCATTGCCTCTTGACATTCAAAGGCATTACCATCACTGAATCCCCACTATTAACTGCCTGGGAGGGTTACCATTGACCAGAAACTGAACTGGACTCACCACATAACACAGTCGGTACAAGAGCATTTCAGAAGGTGGAATCCTGCGATGAATAACTCACCTCCTGCCTCCCCAAAGCCTGTCCACCAGCTACAAGGCACAAGTCAGGAGTGTGATGGAATACTCCCCACTTGCCTGGATGGGTGCAGCTCCAACAACACTCAAGAAGCTCGACACCATCCAGGACAAAGCAGCCCCGCGTGATTGGCACCACATCCACAAACGTCCGCTGCCTCCACCACTGACGCTCAGTAGCAGCAGTGTGTACCATCTACAAGATGCACTGCAGCAATTCACCAAGTTCTCGCTATTGAGGGAGTCCAGCGAAGGTTCACCAGACTGATTCCTGGAATGGCAGGACTGACGTATGAAGAGAGACTGAATCGACTGGGCTTGTACTCACTGGAATTTAGAAGAATGAGAGGGGATCTCATAGAAACATATAAAATCCTGATGGGACTGGACAGGCTGGATGCAGGAAGAATGTTCCCGATGTTGGGGAAGTGCAGAACTAGAAGTCACAGTCTAAGAATAAGGGGTAAGCCAATCAGGACTGAGATGAGGAAGAACTTCTTCACTCAGAGAGTTGTGAACCTGTGGAATTCTCTACCACAGAAAACTGTTGGGGCCAGTTCATTAGATAAGTTCCAGAGGGAGCCGATGTGGCCCTTGTGGCTAAAGGGATCAAAGGGATATGGAGAGAATGTGGGAGTGGGATACTGAAAGTGCACACTCAGCCATGACCATATTGAATGGTGGTGCAGGCTCAAACTGCCGAATGGCCCCCTCCTGCACCTGTTTTCTATGTTCCTTCAACAGCACCTTCCAAACCCATGACCTCTACCATCTAGAGGGACAAGAGCAGCACATACCTGGGAACGCCACCACCTGGAGGTTCCCCTCCAAGTCACTCACCATCCTGAATTGGAAATATATCGCCATTCCTTCACTGTCCCTGGGTTAAAATCCTAGAACTCCCTCCCTAAGTGCAGTGTGGGTGTACCCACACTACAAGAAGGCAGCTCATCACCACCTTCTCTGGGGCGATTGGGGATGGGCAATAAGTCTGGCCTAGCCAGTGACACCTACCTCCCATGAATGAATTTTAAAAAGAGAGAAACGGCGTTAATATTTTGTCCAAAATATCAGTTGTTTAAACAAAACCTTAACAGCAACAGCAGCCTTCACTTTAAGATGCTGTCTGTGATTTACAACTTCCCCCTCCTCCCCAGTCTAACGTACAGGAGTGAATGAGTTAGTGTTTAACTGACATCACATAATGCAGATTAATTTCACCAATTCCTAATTAGGAGAATCACAAGTTAGAGAGTGAATTAATTAACTCTTTGTCGTCACATCATCAATGAAGTCAGATTAATCTCGGCAAGCAGTTGTTACAAACTCAACGTCATCATCACTTTAATTTAAACATCGAGTCGTCAGACAGTTAACAGATTGGGACTAAATGCAGAAAATGTTGGCCATGCTCGGCTGGTCAGACTGTGTCGGCAAACAGAGAGAAACGGAGTTACAGATTTGCAGCTTTTTGTCAGAACTGAGATGTGATGATCACAAGATGAGGACGGAAATTAGAAAAGTAAAAAAGATGACGAGTTAGAGACACAAATCCCCACGGAGCGAGGAGCAGAGCTACTTCCAGGTGGCAATTCTGGAAGAGAGATAGATACTTGTAGCTGGGATTAACTAGCAACTGATTGACAAATTATTAATGGGCAGAGTTACTGAATAGCAGGTAAACAAAGATCAGTGTGTCTCTAATTTGCAATTAACTGGATTGCTGATCACCAAACTACTGTCTGAGATTACAGTATTGGTGGGACTGATTTCAGAATATCATTGACAAGTTAACAGCACTGGACAACCCATCGACTGAGCAGGTTAATAAATCATATAGGATCCTGGGCTTTGTGAAGAATGGCCTTCATAACATATCAGTTCAGCCTCAGATTTAGATAAATGCGAGGTGATGCACTTTGGTAGATTGAACCAGGGCAGGACTTATTCAGTTAATGGTAGGGCGTTGGGGAGAGTTACAGAACAAAGAGATCTAGGGGTACATGTTCATAGCTCCTTGAAAGTGGAGTCACAGGTGGACAGAGTGGTGAAGAAGGCATTCGGTATGCTTGGTTTCATTGGTCAGAACATTGAATACAGAAGCTGGGACGTCTTGTTGAAGTTGTACAAGACATTGGTAAGGCCACACTTGGAATATTGTGTACAGTTCTGGTCACACTATTATAGAAAGGATATTATTAAACTAGAAAGAGTGCAGAAAAGATGCTACTGGGACTTGATGGTTTGAGTCATAAGGAGAGGCTGGATAGACTGGGACTTTTTTCTCTGGAGCGTAGGAGGCTCAGGGGTGATCTTATAGAGGCCTATAAAGTAATGAGAGGCACAGATCAGCTAGATAGTCAATATCTTTTCCCAAAGGTAGGGGAGTATAAAACTAGACGGCATAGGTTTAAGGTGAGAGGGGAGAGATACAAAAGTGTCCAGAAGGGCAATTTTTTCACACACAGGCTAGTGAGTGTCTGGAACAAGCTGCCAGAGGTAGTAGTAGAGGCGGGTACAATTTTGTCTTTTAAGAAGCATTTAGACAGTTACATGGGTAAGATGGGTATAGAGGGATACGGGCCAAATGCGGGCATTTGGGATTAGCTTAGGGGTTTTTTTAAAAAGCGCGGCATGGACAAGTTGGGCCGAAGGACCTGTTTCCATGCTGTAAACCTCTATGACTCTATCACTCTATGAGTCAGCTGGAGTATTGCGTCCAGTTCTAGGTGCCGCCCTTTAGGAAGGATGTGAAGGCATGAGAGAGTGGGCAGAAAAGATTCACGGGAATGGTTCCAAGGATAAGGAACTTCAGTTAAAGATAGATTGGAGAAGTTTTCCTTGGAGAAGAGAAGGCGGAGAGAAGGTTTTTTCCTTCATAGGCCAGCAATAATTGAACTGAATGGCTTGCTCGGCCATTACAGAGGGCATTTAAGAGCCAACCACATCGCTCACTCAAAATCATGAGGCATAGTAAGAAGTCTCACAACACCAGGTTAAAGTCCAGCAGGTTTATTTAAAATCTTACTAACCGTCCTGGCTTGAGACAATTCACATCTCTTTAATCTGTGATTAACCCTCTCTCCACTCGCAATGTCTGCATCTGTAAAGACTTGATTACTTGTTAAGATTCTTATCCCAACCATTATCTTGTAATTGAGTTTGTGTCTATATATACCCTGTTTGTGAAACAAATCCTGCACTCACCTGATGAAGGAGCAGTGCTCCGTAAGCTCGTGCTACCAAATAAACCTGCTGGACTTTAACCTGGTGTTGTGAGACTTCTTACTGTGACTACCCCAGTCCAACGCCGGCATCTCCACATCAAAATTAGATGGGGGGATACTGCTTCCATTCGTGAAAGAATTGAGAAAGAGAGGGCACAGATTTAAAATATGGTAAAAAGAAGTAATGGAGACATGAGGAGTGATAGAGGTTTACAGCATGGAAACAGGCCCTTCGGCCCAACTTGTCCAAGCCGCACTTTTTAAAAAAAACCCTAAACTAATCCCAATTGCCCGCATTTGGCCCATATCCCTCTATACCCATCTTACCCATGTAACTATCTAAATGCTTTTTAAAAGACAAAATTGTACCCGCCTCTACTACTACCTCCGGCAGCTTGTTCCAGACACTCACCACCCTCTGTGTTAAAAAATTGCCCCTCTGGACACTTTTGTATCTCTCCCCTCTCACCTTAAACCTATGCCCTCTAGTTTTAGACTCCCCTACCTTTGGGAAAAGGTATTGACGATCTAGCTGATCTGTGCCCCTCATTATTTTATAGACCTATATAAGATCACCCCTCAGCCTCCTACGCTCCAGAGAAAAAAGTCCCAGTCTATCCAGCCTCTCCTTATAACTCAATCCATCAAGTCCCGGTAGCATCCTAATAAATCTTTTCTGCACTCTTTCTAGTTTAATAATATCCTTTCTATAATGGGGTGACCAGAACTGTACACAGTATTCCAAGTGTGGCCTTACCAATGTCTTGTACAACTTCAACAAGACATTCCAACTCCTGTATTCAATGTTGTGGTCAATGAAACCAAGCATGCCGAATGCCTTCTTCAACACTCTGTCCACCTGTGACTCCACTTTCAAGGAGCTATGAACATGTACCCCGAGATCTCTTTGTTCTGTAACTCTCCCCAACGCCCTACCATTAACTGAGTAAGTCCTGCCCTGGTTCAATCTACCAAAATGCATCACCTTGCATTTGTCTAAATTAAACTCCATCTGCCATTCGTCAGCCCACTGGCCCAATTGATCAAGATCCCATTGCAATTGGAGATAACTTTCTTCACTGTCCACTATGCTACCAATCTTAGTGTCATCTGCAAACTTACTAATCATGCCTCCTATATTCTCATCCAAATCATTAATGTAAATGACAAATAACAGTGGACCCAGCACTGATCCCTGAGGCACACCGCTGGTCACAGGTCTCCAGTTTGAAAAACAACCCTCTAATGAAGCCAATTTTGTATCCATTTAGAAAACTCACCCTGGGTCCCGTGAGATTTAACCTTATGCAACAACCTACCATGCGGTACCTCGTCAAAGGCCTTGCTAAAGTCCATGTAGACAACATGGAGAAATAGATTCCCACGGCGAGATTCCCACGGCGAGATTCACACGGCGAGATTCCTACGGCGAGATTCCCACAGCGACATTCACACAGCGAGTGGTTAGGATCTGGAATGTACCATCTGAGAGTGTGGTGGAGACAGATGCACACAGTGAGTGGTTAGGATCTGGAATGTACTGTCTGAGAGTGTGGTGGAGACAGATTCACACAGCGAGTGGTTAGGATCTGGAATGCACTGTCTGAGAGTGTGGTGGAGACAGATTCACACAGCGAGTGGTTAGGATCTGGAATGCACTGTCTGAGAGTGTGGTGGAGACAGATTCACACAGCGAGTGGTTAGGATCTGGAATGCACTGTCTGAGAGTGTGGTGGAGACAGATTCACACAGCGAGTGGTTAGGATCTGGAATGCACTGTCTGAGAGTGTGGTGGAGACAGATTCACACAGCGAGTGGTTAGGATCTGGAATGTACTGTCTGAGAGTGTGATGGAGACTGGTTCAATAGAAACATTCAGAGGGGAATTGGACTGTTATTAGAGAAGGAAGAATGTTGAGGGTTATGGGGAGAAGGCAGCGCAATGGCACTCGGTGAATGGTCACTTAGAGGGCTGGCACATATACGATGGGTGGAATGGGCTGTAACAATGTTGTGTTTCTAAGAATATTCTGACTAACAAAATGAGACCCCAAGTTAGGATAAATCTCCTATTTATATATCGTGAAATCCTATTTAAGAACATAAGAACATAAGAAATAGGAGCAGGAGTAGGCCATCTAGCCCCTCGAGCCTGCCCCGCCATTCAATAAGATCATGGCTGATCTGACGTGGATCAGTACCACTTACCCGCCTGATCCCCATAACCCTTAATTCCCTTACCGCTCAGGAATCCATCCATCCGCGCTTTAAACATATTCAGCGAGGTAGCCTCCACCACCTCAGTGGGCAGAGAATTCCAGAGATTCACCACCCTCTGGGAGAAGAAGTTCCTCCTCAACTCTGTCTTAAACCGACCCCCCTTTATTTTGAGGCTGTGTCCTCTAGTTTTAACTTCCTTACTAAGTGGAAAGAATCTCTCCGCCTCCACCCTATCCAGCCCCCGCATTATCTTATAAGTCTCCATAAGATCCCCCCTCATCCTTCTAAACTCCAACGAGTACAAACCCAATCTCCTCAGCCTCTCCTCATAATCCAAACCCCTCATCTCCGGTATCAACCTGGTGAATCTTCTCTGCACTCCCTCCAATGCCAATATATCCTTCCTCATATAAGGGGACCAATACTGCACACAGTATTCCAGCTGCGGCCTCACCAATGCCCTGTACAGGTGCATCAAGACATCCCTGCTTTTATATTCTATCCCCCTCGCAATATAGGCCAACATCCCATTTGCCTTCTTGATCACCTGTTGTACCTGCAGACTGGGCTTTTGCGTCTCATGCACAAGGACCCCCAGGTCCCTTTGCACGGTAGCATGTTTTAATTTGTTTCCATTGAGATAGTAATCCCATTTGTTATTATTTCCTCCAAAGTGTATAACCTCGCATTTCTCAACGTTATACTCCATTTGCCATATCCTCGCCCACTCACTCAGCCTGTCCAAATCTCTCTGCAGATCTTCTCCGTCCTCCACACGATTCACTTTTCCACTTATCTTTGTGTCGTCTGCAAACTTCGTTACCCTACACTCCGTCCCCTCCTCCAGATCATCTATATAAATGGTAAACAGTTGCGGCCCGAGTACCGATCCCTGCGGCACGCCACTAGTTACCTTCCTCCAACCGGAAAAAAACCCATTTATTCCGACTCTTTGCTTCCTGTCGGATAGCCAGTCCCCAATCCACTTTAACACACTACCCCCAACTCCGTGTGCCCTAATCTTCTTCAGCAGCCTTTTATGGGGCACCTTATCAAACGCCTTTTGGAAATCCAAAAACACCGCATCCACCGGTTCTCCTCCATCAACCGCCCTCGTCACATCTTCATAAAAATCCAACATGTTCGTCAAGCACGACTTTCCCCTCATGAATCCATGCTGCGTCTGATTGATCGAACCATTTCTATCCAGATGCCCTGCTATCTCCTCTTTAATAATGGATTCCAGCATTTTCCCTACTACAGACGTTAAGCTGACCGGCCTATAGTTACCCGCCTTTTGTCTCCTTCCTTTTTTAAACAGCGGCGTAACATTAGCCGTTTTCCAATCAACCGGCACTACCCCAGAATGCAACGAGTTTTGATAAATAATCACTAATGCATCCACTATTACCTCTGACATTTCTTTCAATACCCTGGGATGCATTCCATCCGGACCCGGGGACTTGTCCACCTTCAGTCCCATTAGTCTACCCAGCACTGCCTCTCTGGTAACATTAATCGTATTAAGTATTTCTCCTGCTGCCAACCCTCTATCGTTAATATTTGGCAAACTATTTGTGTCCTCCACCGTGAAGACCGACACAAAAAACGTATTTAAAGACTCAGCCATATCCTCATTTCCCACTATTAACTCCCCCCTCTCGTCCTCCAAGGGTCCAACATTCACTCTAGCCACTCTATTCCTTTTTATATATTTATAAAAACTTTTACTATCATTTTTTATATTAATTGCTAGCCTAGCTTCATAGTCTATCCTTCCTTTCTTTATCGCTTTCTTAGTCTCTCTTTGTTGTTTCTTAAATTTTTCCCAATCACTTGTTTCTCCACTATTTTTGGCCACTCTGTACGCAGCTGTTTTTATTTTAATACTCTCCTTTATTTCCTTCGTTATCCATGGCTGGTTCTCCCTTTTCTTACAATCCTTGTTTTTTGCTGGAATATATTTTTGCTGAGAACTGAAAAGGATCTCCTTAAAAATCCTCCACTGTTCCTCAGCTATCCTACCTGCCAGACTGCTCTCCCAGTCTACCTTAGCCAATTCATCCCTCATCCTATCATATTTCCCTCTGTTCAAACAGAGGACACTGGTTTGAGACCAAACTTTCTCCTCTTCCATCTGAATCAGAAATTCGACCATATTGTGGTCACTAGACCCAAGAGGGTCCTTCACAATAAGATCCTTAATTCTACCTACCTCGTTACACAATACCAGATCCAAAATAGCTCGTTCCCTCGTCGGTTCCGTAACATGCTGTTGAAGGAAACTATCCCGACAGCATTCTAAGAACTCTTCCTCCATTCCACCCTTACCGACTTGAGTCTGCCAGTCAATGTGCATGTTGAAGTCCCCCATGATTATTGCCGTTTCGTCTTTACACGCATCCCTTATCTGCTTGTTTACAGCCCTCCCTACCTCAACATTATTATTTGGGGGCCTATATACCACACCTACTAGTGTCTTTCTCCCTCTACTATTCCTCATCTCTACCCATAATGATTCCACGTTTTGTTCCTCAGAGCCTATGTCATCCCTCAGTACTACCCTGATATTATCTCTTATTAATAGCGCGACCCCACCACCTTTTCCTTCCTGTCTATTCTTCCTAAACGCCTGATACCCCTGGATATTCATCTCCCAGTCCTGGTCACCTTTCAGCCACGTTTCTGTAATGGCCACTAGATCGTACCCACTTGTGCTGATTTGCACCATCAACTCATTCACCTTGTTCCGAATGCTTCGTGCATTCAGGCAAAGTGTCCTTATTCCAGCTTTTATCTGGACCCGCTTTGATGAGTCGCGAACACCGTCTCCCTCTACTCCCTTATCTAAATTACCGCCTTCATTCACTTGCACCCTCTCCTCTACCATTAATTTTGTAATTCCCCTTACCCCTGCATCCTCCCCCCCCATCAATTAGTTCCTTGATCCTAGTCAACTCTTCTAGCTCCCCTCCCCCCAACCTATCTAGTTTAAATTCTCCCCAGTAGCCTTAGCCAACCTACCGGCCAGGATATTGGTCCCCGTGTGATTCAAGTTCCACCCGTTTTTTGTATACAGATCACCCCTGCCCCTAAAGAGGTCCCAATGGTCCAGGAACCTGAATCCCTGCCCCCTGCACCAGTCCCTCAGCCACACATTCATCCTCCACCTCACTCCATTCCTGCCCTCACCTTCCCGTGGCACAGGCAGTAATCCTGAGATTACTACCTTTGCTTTCCTCTTTCTCAGCTGTCTCCCTAATTCCCTGTACTCCCTTTTCATGACCCCTTCTCCCTTCCTACCCACATCAGCGGTACCAATATGTACCGCTACCTCAGGCTCCTCTCCCTCCCACCTCAGGATTTCCGGGACGCGACTAGCGACATCCTGGATCCCGGCCCCAGGGAGGCAGACCACCATGCGAGAATCCCGCCTACCTCCGCAGAAACGCCCGTCTGTCCCCTTCACCATCGAGTCCCCGATTAATACCACCTTCCTCCTCTTTTCCTTAGCCCTCTGAGTTACAGGGCTGGACTCCACTGCGGAGACACGGCCACTGCTGCTTCCCCCAGGCGGGCTGTCCCCCCCAGCAGTACTCGAGCAGGAGTACTTGTTGTGCAGGGGCAAATCCACCGGGGTGCTCTCAACCACCCTAGCCTTACCCTTCCTGGCCGTCACCCACTTGGCCTCCTCCCATGGCCCTGGTGTGACCACCTGATGATAGCTCTTGTCTATCACCTCCTCATTCTCCCTCATCAGCCTAAGATCCTCGAGTTGTAGTTCCAGCTCCCTAACACGGTCTCTCAGGAACCGCAGCTCGACACACCCCTCACAGATGTGGATGTCCGGGAGGCCAGATGCCTCCAGGACCTCCCACATCCTACACTGGGAACAACACATTGGTTTCACACTCATACTGGACACTTTATGTCAAGTAAGACAGTGAAAAGTTAATAAGAGTGTAAGGAAACAAAAACTCACCCCTGCTCGTCCAGCCCTGTGAGCCAAAGCCCTGACAGCTCACTCAACTTCCCACTCACTCTGCTGCCCGCTACGATGCTGCCCGCTGTATACTTTGGTGCACTTTCAAACCCTCCAAAAACTTCCCCTGGCCACTCCTGGCCTGACTTCCGGTTTTGAAAAAAACCTCCGATTTTAAACCCAAAATTAACTGAAAAAATAAATAATTAATTACAGTCAGCAAACCCACTCTCTTACCCTCAGCCTGCTCCTGGGAACAAATTGGTCAATCTGTCTGATACGCATATTTGATTGGTCAATCTGTCTGATACGCATATTTGATTGGTCAATCTGTCTGATACGCATGTTCAAAAGGTTATCTGAGTTCAATTCAATTCAAATGTTATTGTTCATTCAGTGATTCACTGTGGACAAGTCTCGCTTGTTCATTAACAATCACAGCTATCAATAAAAAATAAAAAAGACATCACAATAAATGACTGATTAACAATAAATGTTAAAAACTATTTCAGTAAAACCACAAAAATCACATTATTTAAATCAATGTTCCCTGAAATGTCTGAAGATCCTTTGAATTGAAGCTTGTTAGAAACTGATTTACCTTTCTCTGGGTGTGCGGGTGTTCCAGGTGCAGGCCATATACCACGATCTGCAGCACGCCACAAGTTTCGGCCCTTGTGCCGGGTGTGGCTGCGTGTCTGCCGCAATAACCTTGCTTCTGCCCTCGTGGCTTGGCCATCCTGACAGCCGTGCGACTGTTTGGGATTTTAAAAAAACAGGATGGAAGTGTTGCAGTGCAGACTTGGGAATCCAGGGAAATGTAGTCTTATAGAACATAGAACATAGAAAGTCACAGCACAAACAGGCCCTTCGGCCCACAAGTTGCGCCGATCACATCCCCACCTCTAGGCCTATCTATAGCCCTCAATCCCATTAAATCCCATGTACTCATCCAGAAGTCTCTTAAAAGACCCCAACGAGTTTGCCTCCACCACCACCGACGTCAGCCGATTCCACTCACCCACCACCCTCTGAGTGAAAAACTTACCCCTGACATCCCCCCTGTACCTACCCCCCAGCACCTTAAACCTGTGTCCTCTCGTAGCAACCATTTCAGCCCTTGGAAATAGCCTCTGAGAGTCCACCCTATCCAGACCCCTCAACATCTTGTAAACCTCTATCAGGTCACCTCTCATCCTTCGTCTCTCCAGGGAGAAGAGACCAAGCTCCCTCAACCTATCCTCATAAGGCATGCCCCCCAATCCAGGCAACATCCTTGTAAATCTCCTCTGCACCCTTTCAATGGCTTCAACATCTTTCCTGTAATGAGGTGACCAGAACTGCGCGCAGTACTCCAAGTGGGGTCTAACCAGGGTCCTATAAAGCTGCAGCATTATCTCCCGACTCCTAAACTCAATCCCTCGATTAATGAAGGCTAGTACGCCATACGCCTTCTTGACCGCATCCTCCACCTGCGAGGCCGATTTAAGAGTCCTATGGACCCGGACCCCAAGGTCCTTCTGATCCTCTACACTGCTAAGAATGGTACCCTTCATTTTATACTGCTGCTCCATCCCATTGGATCTGCCAAAATGGATCACTACACACTTATCCGGGTTGAAGTCCATCTGCCACTTCTCCGCCCAGTCTTGCATTCTATCTATGTCTCGCTGCAACTTCTGACATCCCTCCAAACTATCCACAACACCACCTACCTTGGTGTCGTCAGCAAACTTACCAACCCATCCCTCCACTTCCTCATCCAGGTCATTTATGAAAATGACAAACAGCAAGGGTCCCAGAACAGATCCCTGGGGCACTCCACTGGTCACTGACCTCCATGCAGAGAAAGACCCCTCCACAGCCACTCTCTGCCTTCTGCAGGCAAGCCAGTTCTGGATCCACAAGGCAACAGCCCCTTGGATCCCATGCCCTCTCACTTTCTCAAGAAGTCTTGCATGGGGGACCTTATCGAACGCTTTGCTGAAGTCCATATAGACCACATCCACCGCTCTTCCTTCGTCAATGTGCTTGGTCACATTTTCAAAGAACTCAACCAGGCACGTAAGGCACGACCTGCCCCTGACAAAGCCGTGCTGACTACTTTCGATCATACTAAACTTCTCTAGATGATCATAAATCCTGTCTCTCAGGATCCTCTCCATCAACTTACCAACCACTGAGGTTAGACTCACCGGTCGGTAATTTCCCGGGCTGTCCCTGTTCCCTTTCTTGAATATAGGGACCACATCCGCAATCCTCCAATCCTCCGGAACCTCTCCCGTCTCCATCGACGATGCAAAGATCATCGCCAAAGGCTCCGCAATCTCCTCCCTCGCCTCCCACAGTAACCTGGGGTACATCCCATCCGGTCCCGGCGACTTACCAACCTTGATGCCATTCAATAGTTCCAACACATCCTCTTTCTTTATGTCCACATGCTCGATCCTTTCTGTCCTCCGCAATCCAGCAGTACAACCACCCAGATCCCTTTCCACCGTGAATACCGAGGTAAAGTATTCATTAAGCACCTCCGCCATTTCTAACGGTTCCGCACAAACTTTTCCCCCTTCACCTTTTAAGGGTCCTATGCCTTCACATCTCATCCTTTTACTCTTGACATATTTGTAGAAAGCCTTGGGATTCTCCTTAATCTTACCCGCCAAGGTCTTCTCATGACCCCTTCTCGCTCTCCTAATTTCCTTCTTAAGCTCCTTCCTACATCGCGTATACTCCTCTAAATCCTTAACACCTCCTAGCTCTCTGAACCTTCTGTACGCCTCTCTTTTCTTATTTACCAGGTTCATCACAACCTTCGTGCACCACGGTTCCCGTACCCTACCAACACCCCCCTGTCTCATCGGAACGTTGTCATGCAGAGCTCCAGACAAACATTCCTTGAAAATCCTCCACTTTCCTTCGGTACTTTTCCCCAAGAATGCCTCCTTCCAATTTACCCGTCTAATTTCCTCCCTGATGACACTGTATTTCCCTTTACTCCAGAGAAACACTTTCCTAGCCTGCCTGACCCTATCTCTTTCCAATGCTATCGTGAAGGAGATAGAATTATGATCGCTATCCCCAAGATGTTCACCCACCGAGAAATCCTCCACCTGTCCAGGTTCATTAGCCAGCACCAGATCAAGAACAGCCTCTCCTCTAGTAGGCTTATCCACATACTGTGTCAGGAAACTCTCCTGGACACACCTAACAAACTCCTCTCCATCCAAACCCCTAGCCCTAGGGATATTCCAATCTATGTTTGGGAAATTAAAATCTCCCATCACGACAACTCTGTTATTCCTACATCTCTCCAGGATCTGTTTCCCCATCTGCTCCTCAACATCTCTGTTACTATTGGGCGGCCTATAGAAAACACCCAGCAAAGTTACCGACCCCTTCCTATTCCTAACCTCCACCCACAGAGATTCCGTAGTCAGTCCCTCCACGGCGTCCACCTTCTCTACAGCCGTGACACTATCCCTGATCAACAGTGCCACTCCCCCCCCTCTCTTGCCTCCTCTTAGGAGAAGAGATTGAACAATCTGGAAGTGAGCAGTTGTGGAGGCAGCCTGTGTCCGAGCAACATTTGGAGGGAATTCAGAGGTTAGATCTTCAAAAGTGAAGACTGGAAACCCTTCATGAGGGAGGCAGAGTTTTAACAAGATTGTGCAACTAAAATGTTGGGTGGGTTGCTGAGAAATCCGTGGGATCTATCTTGGTCACATCTGCTATTTATTGTGCGGTGTAATGTTTTATATCAAAGTTTGTCTGTTAATTCACCTTTAGCTCATATTTTAATTCTGAATGTTGGAGTGTACGATAGATGTTGTAAATTGTTTTACTTTTCTGACTCTGTACAGTAAAGTTTATTTCAGTCTGTTTAAAAACTGGAATCTTTATTCTCTTTGTGAGTATCTGGAATCTCAAACTTTGTCTACTCTAAACAAGATGCTATTGGCCCCCGAACATGATTGTGCCAAAATCTGGGGTCTGGCCCATGATCATAACAAGCCCTTTCCATAAACCATTACATCACTCACCTCAACTCCCTCACCAGAATACATAAAGAACATCATTTCAAAGAAAAACAATGAACTTGTTCCATAAGAATATCTGCCATGGGAGAAATAGAAAGAGAGAGAGATGGATAGAAAAGTTTGCACGTTCTCCCCGTGTCTGCGTGGGCTTCCCCCGGGTGCTCCAGTTTCCTCCCACAGTCCAAAGTTGGGCGGGTTAGGTGGATTCGCCATGCTAAATTGCCCTTTAGTGTCAGGGGACTAGCAGGGTAAATATGAAGGGTTGAGGGAATAGGGCCTTGGTGTGATTGTGGTTGGTGTAGACTCATTGGGCGAAATGGCTTCCTTCTGCACTATGGGGATTCTATGAAAGGAAGATCAGGGCGTGAGGCTGACATTTTTCCAATAGTACATCCTCATACCATCCTACATAATCTGTGTTTAGCAATCTTGTTCTTCCATAGAAGGATTCCTCGGTTAAACTATTGAAACTATTTTGGCATCAGTCACTTCTAACAGTAACTTAAACATTCTGGAAAATTTCAGAGTTAGACATAAATATTTGACTGGAACAGAGCTGGGTCTGATTGGTTCAGGGCTGCAGGCTGTGAAAGAGGTTAATCACCCTCCTGTCTTACACCAACTTCTAGTTTACTCTTTGCACTGACACCAATCCAATCCCAGCTGACCTGCATCACAACTGCATTTACCTTCTGTTCCACATCCTTAACCCCCTCATAGAATCATAGCGGTTTACAGCATGGAAACAGGCCCTTTGGCCCAACTTGTCCATGCCGCCCTTTTTTTACCATTAAGCTAATCCCAATTGCCCGTGTTTGGTCCATATCCCTCGATACCCATCTTACCCATGTAACTGTCTAAACGCTTTTTAAAAGACAGAATTGTACCCGCCTCTACTACTACCTCTGGCAGCTCGTTCTAGACACTCACCACCTTCTGTGTGAAAAAAACTGCCCCTCTGGACCCTTTTGTATCTCTCCCCTCTCACCTTAAACCTATGCCCTCTAGTTTTAGACTCCCCTACCTTTGGGAAAAGATATTGACTATCTAGCTGATCTGTGCCCCTCATTATTTTATAGACCTCTATAAGATCACCCCTCAGCCTCCCACGCTCCAGAGAAAAAAATCCCAGTCTCCCAGCCTCCCCTTATAACTCAATCCATCAAGTCCCAGTAGCATCCTTGTAAATCCTTTCTGCACTCTTTCTAGTTTAATATCCTTTCTATAATAGGGTGACCAGAACTGTATTTACTCAACAAATATCTGTAAATCTCAGCCTTATACTCCAGTTGACACCTCAGCTTCCCCAGTGTTTTGGGAGGGAGAGGGTTCCAGATTCCCCCTCCCCTCTGGGTGAGGAATTGCTCCCTGACTTTCCCCCTCAACAGCCTGGCTCCAATTTGAAGTTTCTGCCCCTTGTCTGGACTCCCGTCCCCCCGTCCCCCGTCTCCCGTCCCCCCACCAGAGGAATTAGTTTCTGTCTATTGACCCTATTGAAACCTTTCATCATCTTGTTTGGATCATTTAATCTTCTAAACTCAAGGGAATACAAAATCCCCGTCCTCATTATTTTTAGCCCGAGGATCGTCCTGGTGAATCTGAATTGCTAATTTTTCTTTATTCTTATGTCTTTTTAAAAAAATTTTTTTATTTATTAGTCAAAAGTAGGCTTACATTAACACTGCAATGAAGTTACTGTGAAAATCCCCTAGTCGCCACACTCCGACGCCTGTTCGGGTACACGGAGGGAGAATTTATCATGACCAATTCACCTAGCCCGCACATCTTTGGATGGGGGGGGGGGGGGGGGGGGGGAGGAGGAGGAGAGGAGGAAGGAGGAAGAAACCGGAGCACCCGGAGGAAACCCATGCAGACACAGGGAGAATGTGCAAACTCTACACAGACAGTGATCCAAGCCAGGAATCAAACCTGGGTCCCTGGCGCTGTGAGGCAGCAGTGTTAACCACTGCGCCACTGTGCCACTGTGCCACTGTGCCACTGTGCCACCCAGCATTTCATTCACGGGACATGGGTGTGGCTGGCTGGGCTTGCATTTGTTGCCCATCCCTAATTAGCCTTGAACTGAGAGGCTCTCTCAGCCATTCCAGAGGGCAGTTAAGAGTCACTGCTGTGGGTCTGGAGTCACATGTAGGCCAGACCAGGGAGGAATGGCAGATTTCCTTTCCTAAGGGGGTTTTTATGACAATTGTTGCAAGTTTCATGGTCATCATTACTGAGACTAGTTTTCACTTCCAGATTTTTTCTTTGAGTTTAAATTCCACCAGCTGCCGTGGTGGGATTTGAACTCGTGCCCATTAGGCTGGGCTTCTGGATCGCTAACCTAGTGACCACTGCACCACTGTCCCCCAATGGCCAGGAAGATACCACGTTACATCGCCAGACAAGGTTAAGTCATAGAGTCATGGATGTTTACAGCATGGAAACAAGCCCTCCAGCCCAACATGTCCATGCCGCCCTTTTTTTAACCACTAAGCGAGTCCCAATTGCCCGCGTTTGGCCCATATTCCCACTATACTCATCCCACCCATGTAACTGTCTAAATGCTTTTTAAAAGACAAAATTGTACCCGCCTCTACTACTACCTCTGGCAGCTTGTTCCAGACACTCACCACCCTCTGTGTGAAAAAAGTGCCCCTCTGGACCCTTTCATATTTCTACCCTCTCACCTTAAACCTATGCCCTCTAGTTTTAGACTCCCCTATCTTTGGGAAAAGATGTTGACTATCTCGCTGATCTGTGCCCCTCATTATTTTATAGACCTCTATAAGATCACCCCTCAGCCCCCTACGTTCCAGGGAAAAGAGTCCCAGTCTATCCAGCCTCTCCTTATAACTCAAACCACCACGTCATGGTAGCATCCTAGTAAATCTTTTCTGCACTCTTTCTGGTTTAATAATATCCTTTCTATAATAGGGTGACCAGAATTGCACACAGTATTCCAAGTGTGACCGTACCAATGCCTTGTACAACTTCAACAAGACGTCCCAACTCCTGTATTCAATGTTCTGAGCAATGAAACCAAGCATGCCGAATGCCTTCTGTCCACCTGTGACTCCACTTTCAAGGAGCTAAGAACCTGTACCCCTAGATCTCTTTGTTCCATAACTCTCCCCAACGCCCTACCATTAACTAAGTAAGTCCTGCCCTGGTTCAATCTGCATCAAAATGCATCACCTCGCATTTATCTAAATTAAACTCAATCTGCCATTCATCAGCCCACTGGCCCAATTGATCAAGATCCCATTGCAATCCTAGATAACCTTCTTCACTGTCCATTGTGCCACCAATCTTGGTGTCATCTGCAAATGTACTAACCATACCTCCTAAATTCTCATCCAAATCATACAAATAACAGTGGACCCAGCACCAATCCCTGAGGCACACCGCTGGTCACAGGCCTCTGGTTTGAAAAACAACCCTCTACAACCACCCTCTGGTTTCTGTCATCAAGCCAATTTTGTATCCATTTGGCTACCTCACCCTGGACCCCATGAGATTTAACTTTATGCAACAACCTATCATGCGGTACCCTGTCAAAGGCCTTGCTAAAGTCCATGTAGACAACATCAACTGCACTGCCCTCATTGACCTTCTTGGTTACCCCTTTGGAAAAGTCAATCAAATTTATGAGACATGATTTTCCACTCACAAAGCCACGCTGACTGTCCCTAATCAGTCCTTGCATCTCTAAATGCCTGTAGATCCTGTCTCTCAAAATACCTTCCAACAACTTACCCACCACAGATATTAGGCTCACTGGCCTGTAGTTCCCAGGCATTTCTCTGCTGCCCTTCTTAATCAAAGGCACAGCATTTGCCACCCTCCAATCTTCAGGCACCTCACCTGTGACTATCGATGATTTAAATCTGTCTGCTTGGGGACCCACAATTTCCTCCCTAGCCTCCCACAATGTTCTGAGATGCACTTCATCAGGTCCCGGGGATTTATCTATCTTGATGCGCTTTAAGACATCCAGCACCTCCTTCTCTGTAATATGTACATTCTTCAAGATATCACTATTTCTTTCCCTAACATCCATGCTTTTCTCAACAGTAAATACTGATGAGAACTATTCGTTTAGGATCTCACCCATCTCTTGTGGGTCCACACATAGGTGACCTTGTTGATCCTTAAGAGGTCCTACTCTCTCCCTAGTTATTCTTTTGGCCTTTATGTATTTGTAGAAGCTCTTTGGATTCTCCTTTGCCTTATCTGCCAAAGCAATCTCGTGCCCTCTTTTTGCCTTCCTGATTTCTCTCTTAACTCTACTCCTACACCCGCTATACTCTTCAAGACACCGAATCTCAGCCAAAGTCTTGATATTTGGTCCCTTTGACCTGAAGCAGATTGACCCACTTTCCGGTGACCCCTGCTGGATTCTATTGGGCAAGGACTGGCTCCGGGATGTCAAGGTTCAGAAGCCAATGGGTCAGAGGTTGCTCCCAGTGCTGACGAGGATTCTCTTCAAAGGTCCACCTCTAAAAACTTTTGATCAAATGAGATTGTGAGTTTAAGTCAATTACTCCCAATGTGGTTTCATAGAATTGAATCTGATTTACAAAGATGGGAATTGGATAAATGAACTCACCTCCCTGTCAAAACAGGGACAGAAATGCAGAGAGGCAGTTCCACGCAAGGTTGGTCCATTCAAAATTCTGATGGCAGCAGTGAAGAAGCTGTTCTTGAGTCGGTTGATATGTGAGCTCAGACTTTTATATCTTTTTCCTGATGGAAGAAGGTGGAAGAGAGAATGTCCGGGGTGTGTGGGGTCCTTAATTATGCTGGCTGCTTTGCCGAGGCAGCGGGAAGTGTAGACAGAGTTAATGGATGGGAGGCCGGTTTGCGTGGTGGATTGGGCTACATTCACGACCTGTGATATAACCAGAAAGAATGCTTTCTATGGTGCATCTGTAAAAGTTGGTGAGTCGTAGCTGACATGCCATCAGCGCAGAGATACATTTAGAAAAACACTCATGAAGTTCGAAACACCCACACACCATAGAACCATCAAAAGGTTACAGTACAGAAAGTGGCCATTCAGCCCATCCTGTCTGACCTGGCCAAATAAAAACAAATAAGAACCTATCCGCTCATTTTAATTCCGTTTTCCAGCACCTGGTCTGTAGCATTGCCTGTTGCAACACTTCAGATCCAGGCACCTTCTAAATGAGTTTCAGCCTCAATCACCAACTTAGACAGTGAATTCCAGACACCCACCACCCTCTGGGTGAAAAAGTTTTTCCTCACGTCCCCTCTAATCCTTCTACCAATCACCTTCAGTCTCTGCCCCCTGGTCACTGATCCACAGCGAGGGGAAACTAATTTCTCCTGTCCCGACCCCTCATCATTCTGCACACCTCAATTACATCACCCTTTAACCTCCTCTGTTCTCAGGAAAACAACCCCAGTCTATCCAATCCCTCCTCATAAGCTGCAATTTTCAAACTCAGGCAATATTTTCGTAAATCTCACCTCCACAGGAAACAGAGAGTTGGGATAAATGGATCATTACAAATCGTGGAGTACTGTAGGGACCAGTGCTGGACTTGACTATTTATGAACTATATTTGTAACTGCCCTCTGAAAGGAGAAAAACAATCAGTTCTGCGGCAATTAGGGATGGGTAATACTAGCCCAGCCAGCAACACCCACATCCCAGCTCTTGGGGCTAAAGGGTTCATGGGGATATGGGGGGGAAGGGGGGAATCAGGATATTGAATTTGATGATCAACCACGATCAAAATGAATGCCAGAGCAGGCTCGAAGGGCCAAATGGCCTCCTCCTGCTTCTAGTTTCTATGTTTCTATTAAAGAATAAAATGATTGTGGCTCAGGAGCAGATTAAGGCAATATAGCAACAGAAGAAAAACAATGTTATCTGCCTTTTAATCGTGTGGATTCTGCCTTTAATTAATGATTTGGAGAGAGATTGACAACCTGCCACCCTGACTCTCCATAATTAACAAGGAGAATGTATCTTACTCACAGCAAACACACAGTAATGTTAATCAAGAGCAGCTTCTGTAAGAAGCTTTAAAACATTAACGGCTCAAAAGGGTTCACCTCACAGCTACATAATTAAAGTCCAAATATCTCTTTTCAAACTGCGTCCGGTGTCCCCCCCCAACACTGCTCCCAGGAGCAAATAACACCCTGAACCAATACATCAGGGAGACCAGCCAATCCCTCAGCATTGATTCAGGGAGCCAGGAACGTGACAGAGAGATGGAGAGGGAGAGGGGGAATGGAGGAGAGGGAGAGTGGAGGAGAGAGAAAGAGAGAGAGAGTGGAGGAAGTGAGAGTGAGGGAGAGGAGACAAAGGGTGAAAACTAACAGACAGCATGGTGGAGCGAGAGAGGAAATGGAAGAGAGAGAGAAGTGAGAGAGAGAAAGTAAGGAGGGAGAGAGTTGGGGAAAGAGGTGGGGGGAAGAGTCATGCCTACTGTTCAATCGCCCGCCCTCACTTTGGCAAATCAGACCACAAGGCTGTGCTCCTGCTCCCGGCTTACAAGCAAAAACTGAAGCAGGAGAATCCATCAAAGAGAGTCGTGCAATGTTGGTCTGAGGAATCGGATGATCTCCTACGGGGCTTGGAGTCAGTGGACTGGTCAGTATTTAAAAACTCTGCCACCAGCCTGAACGAGTACGCCACTACAGTAACTGACTTCATTAGTAAGTGTGTAGAAGACTGTGTGCCAAAGAACCAAATCCGCGTGTTCCCCAACTGGAAACCATGGATGAACAGGGATATTCACTGCTTGCTGAAGTCCAGGTCTGAGGTGTTCAAGTCAGGCAATCCTGATCTACTCAAGAAATGATGTGGAGATGCCGGCGTTGGACTGGGGTAAGCACAGTAAGAAGTCTCACAACACCAGGTTAAAGTCCAACAGGTTTATTTGGTAGCACAAGCCACAAGCTTTCGGAGCGCTGCCCCTTCACCAGGTGAGTGGGAGTTCTGCTCACAAACGGGGCATATAAAGACACAAACTCAATTTACAAAATAATGGTTGGAATGCAAGTCTTTACAGGATGGCTGGAGACAATACACATCTCTTTAACCTGTGCTTAACCCTCTCTCCACTCACATTGTCTGTACCTTTAAGACTTGATTACCTGTAAAGACTCGCATTCCAACCATTATTCACGTAAATTGAGTTTGTGTCTTTATATGCCCTGTTTGTGAACAGAACTCCCACTCACCTGATGAAGGGGCAGCGCTCCGAAAGCTAGTGGCTTTTGCTACCAAATAAACCTGTTGGACTTTAACCTGGTGTTGTGAGACTTCTTACTGTGCCTACTCAAGAAAGCCAGATACATTCTAAGGAGATCCATCAAAGATGCCAAAAGACAGTACCGGACCAAATTAGAGTCCCAGGCTAGCCACACGGACTCCCACCAACTATGGTAAGGTCTGCAAGACATAACAGGCTACAAGATGAAGACATGTAAAATCGCCGGCTCCAACGCACCCCTCCCTGATGAGCTCAATGCATTCTATGCCTGTTTTGAGCAAGAGGTCAGCGAGAGCATGCCCTCCACCCTGGAAGCTCTGGATGAACCTGTATCTGGGGGTCACCATTGCAGATGTCAGAGCAGCTTTCTCCCAGGTCAACCCACGGAAAGCGACTGGCCCGGATGGGGTACCCGGACGTGCACTCAGATCCTGTGCGGATCAGCTGGCGGGGGTATTCGCAGACATCTTCAACCTCTCTTTACAACAATCTGAGGTCCCTATCTGCTTCAAGAAGACAACCATCATCCCGGTACCTAAGAAAAACCAAGCAGCGTGCCTTAATGACTATCGGCCGGTGGCTCTGACATCCATCATTATGAAGTGCTTCGAAAGGTTAGTCATGGCACGAATCAATTCCAGCCTCCCGGACTACCTGGATCCACTACAGTTTGCCTACCGCTCCAACAGGTCCACAGCAGATGCCATTTCCCTGGCCCTGCACTCAACCCTGGAACACCTGGATAACAAGGACATCTATGTCAGATTATTATTTATTGACTACAGCTCAGCCTTCAACACCATTATTCCCACAAAACTCATCTCCAAACTCCGGGTTCTGGGCCTCAGCACCTCCCTCTCCGACTGGATCCTGAACTTCCTAACTCACAGACCACAATCAGTAAGGATGGGCAACAACACCTCTTCCACGATCATTCACAACACCACTGCCCACAAGGCTGTGTTTTCAGCCCCCTACTATACTCCTTATACACCTATGACTGTGTGGCCAAATTCCCCTCCAATTCCATTTTCAAGTTTGCTGATGACACCACCGTAGTGGGTCAGATCTCAAACAATGATGAGATAGAGTACGGGAATGAGAAAGAGAATCTGGTGAACTGGTGCAGCAACAATAATCTCTCCCTCAATGTCAACAAAACAAAGGAGATTGTCATCGACTTCAGGAAGCATAAAGGAGAACATGCCCCTGTCCACATCAACAGGGATGAAGTAGAAAGGGTCGAGAGCTTCAAGTTTTTAGGTGTCCAAATCACTAACAACCTGTCCTGGTCCCCCCATGCCGACACTATAGTTAAGAAAGCCCACCAACGCCTCTACTTTCTCAGAAGACTAAGGAAATTTGGCATGTCAGCTAAGTCTCATCAACTTTTACAGATGCACCATAGAAAGCATTCTTTCTGGTTGTATCATAGCTTGGTATGGCTCCTGCTCTGCCCAAGACCACAAGGAACTACAAAATGTTGTGAATGTAACCAGTCCATCACGCAAACCAGTCTCCCATCCATTGACTCTGTCTACACTTCCCGCTGCCTTGGCAAAGCAGCCAGCATAATTAAAGACCTCACGCACCCTGGACATTCTCTCTTCCACCTTCTTCCGGCGGGAAAAAGATACAAAAGTCTGAGGTCACGTACCAACCGACTCAAGAACAGCTTCTTCCCTGCTGCTGTCAGACTTTTGAATGGACCTACCATGCATTAAGTTGATCTTTCTCTACACCCTAGCTATGACTGTAACACTACATTCTGCACTCTCTCATTTCCTTCTCTATGAACGGTATGCTTTGTCTGTATAGCGCGCAAGAAACAATACTCACTGTATACTAATACATGTAACAATAATAAATCAAATCATCAAATCAAATCAAATCAAAAGAAAGGGACAGAGAGGGAGAGACAAAGGATGAGAGGCGAGGGGGGAGAGAAGGAGCAATAGAGGGAAGAGTCCTGAGGGAGAGGGAAGAGGGATCAGAAGATGATATTTCTGTGTGGGAGAAAGTGACATTGTGAGAAATGAACCAGTGATCCAGGAACCCAACGAATGCTCTGGAGAGCTGCGTTCAAATCTACACAAGTCAGGAGTGTGATGGAATACTCCCCACTTGCCTGGATGGGTGCAGCTCCAACAACGCTCCAAGAAGCTCGACACCATCCAGGAGAAAGCAGCCCCGCTTGATTGGCACCACATCCACAAACATCCACTCCCTCCACCACCGACGCACAGTGGCAGCCGTGTGTACCATCTATAAGGTGCATTGTGGGAATTTGCAAGGTCCCTTAGGCAGTACTTTCCAAACCCACAACCTCTACCATCAAGAAAGACAAGAGCAGCAGATACCGGGGAACACCCCCAGCTGGAGGTTCCCCACCAAGCCACTCACCATCCTGATTTGAAACTATATCACCGTTCCTTCACTGTCGCTGGGTCAAAATCAGTGACCAGCCCTCCCTAACAGCACTGTGGATGTACCTACACCTCAGGGATTGCAGCAGATTCAAGAAGGCAGCTCAGCACCACCTTCTCAAAGGCAACCTGGTACAGGGCAATAAATGCTGGTCTAGCAGCGACGCTTACATCCCATAAATCAGAGAATCATAGAATCCCTACAGTGCAGAAGGAGGCCTTTCGGCCCACTGAGCCTGCACCGACAACAACCCCACCCAGTGCGGCACTCCCTCAGTTTAAATGGTGGCAGCTGTGACTCTGTGAATAACATTCTTCTCTCGGAGTCAAAAAACAGGTTTCAAACCCTCACTCCAGAAACTTAAACCTCATATTTGTGATGGTGCTTCAACGCTGATCTGAGGGAGCGTCGCACTGCCAGAGGGTCAGTACTGAGGGAGTGCTGCACTGTCAGAGGGTCAGCACTGAGGGAGTGCGGCACTGTCAGAGGGTCAGTACTGAGGGACTGCCGCACTGTCAGAGGGTCAGTACTGAGGGACTGCCGCACTGTCAGAGGGTCAGTACTGAGGGAGCGCCGCACTGTCAGAGGGTCAGTACTGAGGGAGTGCCGCACTGTGGGAGGGTCAGTGCTGAGGGAGTGCCGCACTGTCAGAGGGTCAGTACTGAGGGAGTGCCGCACTGTCAGAGGGTCAGTACTGAGGGAGTGCCGCACTGTCAGAGGGTCAGTACTGAGGGAGTGCCGCACTGTCGGAGGGTCAGTACTGAGGGAGTGCCGCACTGTCAGAGGGTCAGTACTGAGGGAGTGCCGCACTGTCAGAGGGTCAGTACTGAGGGAGTGCCGCACTGTCAGAGGGTCAGTACTGAGGGAGTGCCGCACTGTCAGAGGGTCAGTACTGAGGGAGTGCCGCACTGTCAGAGGGTCAGTACTGAGGGAGTGCCTCACTGTCGGAGGGTCAGTACTGAGGGAGTGCCGCACTGTCGGAGGGTCAGTACTGAGGGAGTGCCGCACTGTCAGAGGGTCAGTACTGAGGGAATGCCGCACTGTCAGAGGGTCAGTACTGAGGGAGTGCCGCACTGTCAGAGGGTCAGTACTGAGGGAGTGCCGCACTGTCAGAGGGTCAGTACTGAGGGAGTGCCGCACTGTCAGAGGGTCAGTACTGAGGGAGTGCTGCACTGTCAGATATTTTGCTGGGTATTTTACTCCCTCACAGATGGATTTAAGCGATGCCATTACGCGTTGCTGAGATGAGCAGCTCCATTCTGAGTGGTTTGATAGTGTTTGGAAGGTGTTGATGTGAGAGACAGGAACACAGACACTGAACTGGAGCAGATCACACTTGGAGAAGTGGAAAAGCATTTCACCCTGATTGCGATTTCACACGCTGAGGATTCCTCTGTACAAACAGTGAGTGTTGCTAATACGCATTGACAAGAACAGTCCTTAATATCAGACATTTATTATTAAACCTGGTGAAACAGGCACGTGGGAGCCGAATACAAAATGTCTCAGAAAGCAATGCAGAAATCACTTGCCTCAGAGTCCGTCTCCTGGCAACCAGCCCATAATTACTGTGGCCATAAATGTGAATCCATAGAGATGGTCTGCCCATCAGTCTCCAATAACCCCGAGTGAGACCCTTCACACACACAGGCATCTCATCCCCATATTAAAGTAATCAGGAATCCAATATAGAACCTCCACTCAAATCAAAGCTACCCTTCCTCGGGGTATGGGGAGGGGCGGGGGCGGAGAATGGACATATGGACAATGCTCTTTTAAAGTGCAGGAGAGTTCTCCCTCGTGTCCTGGAGCCAATATCACAAGGACTTCACTGGTCACTATCTCACTGCTGTTAGTGGGATCTTACTGTGCACAAATTGCCACATTCCTACGTTACAAAAGTACTTCATAGAAACACAGAAAATAGGAGCAGGAGGAGGCCATTCGGCCCTTCGATCCTGCTCCGCCATTCATTATGATCATGGCTGAGCGTCCAACTCAATAGCCTGATCCTGCCTTCCCCCCTATCCTTTGATCCCCTTCACCTCAAGGGTTATATCTAACTGCCTCTTGAAAACATGTCCGGCGAGACCTTACCTGCCATTCTGGCCATGCTCCCTTGCAGTGAAGTTGGAGAATTTGGCAGCCAAATGGGATGGGAAACTCCTGCCGGCATGAACAGTGAAAAGATTCTGGCCTTAATGTTTTGGGCTCCATTACTTTTTGTGGGAGTGAATTCCACAGGCTCACCATTCTCTGGGTGAAGAGATTTCTCCTTATCCCTCTCCCAAATGGTCTACCCTGTGTCCTCAGACTGTGACCCCTGGTTCTGGATTCCCCCACCATCAGGAACATCCTTCCTGCATCTACCCTGTCTAGTCCCCTTGGAATTTGATAGGTTTCTATGAGAACCCCCTCATTCTTTTGAACTCCAGCGAATATAATCCTAACAGACACAATCTTTCCTTAAACATCCCAGGAATCAGCCTGGTAAACCTTTGCTTGAACTCCCTCTATAGCAAGAACATCCTTCCTCATATAAGGAGACCAAACTGCATACAATACTCTCGGTGTGGCCTCACCAAGGTCCTGTATAATTGCAACAACACATCCCTGCTCCTGTACTCGAAACCTCTCGCAATGAAGGCCAACATACCATTTGCCTTCTTTACCGCCTGCTGCACCTGCATGCTTACCTTCAGCGATTGGTGCACAAGGACACCCAGGTCCCGCTGCACACTCCCTTTTCAATCTATGGCCATTCAGATAATAATCTGTTTTTTTGTTTTTGCATGTGGAAAACCTCACATTTATCCACATTATACTGCATCTACCATGTGTTTTTCCACACACTCAGCCTGTCCAAATCACGCTGAAGCATCTCTGCATCCTCCTCACTGCTCACCCTCCCACCCAACTTTGAGTCTTCTGCAAATTTGGAGATAATACATTTAATCCCCTCATCTAAATCAATAATACACATTGTGAATAGCTGGGACCCTAGCAATGATCCCTGTGGTATCCCACTAATCACTGCCTGCCACTTGGAAAAAGGCCCATTAATTCCTACTCTTTGTTTCCTATCTGCCAACCAGTTTTCTACACATCTCAATACACTCCCCGCAATCCCATGTGCTTTAATTTTACACATTAATCTCTTATGTGGGACTTTGTCGAAAGCCTTCTGAAAGCCCAAATAAACCACATCCACTGGCTCCCCCTCATCAACTCTACTCGTTACATTAGCTGTCAGTTTTTGGGTGTCATGAGGATGTGAAAGGTGATATAGAAATGCAATTTCTTTTATTAATATTGAATGGGTGATAAATCTTACAGGCTGGGAATTGAAATTGCTGATCACGGTATCTGTGGAGGCAATGGTGTGTGGTGAGGGAGTGGAGTAGTGGTATTGTCACTGGGCTAGCAATCCAGAGACCCAGGGTGGTGTTCTGGGGACCCGGGTTCAAATCCCACCATGGAAGATGGTGAAATTAGAATTCAATAAAAATCTGGAATTAAAAATCTACTGATGACCTTGAAATCATTGTCGGGAAAACCCATCTGGGTCACTAATCTCCTTTGGGGGGGAAATCTGCCACCCTTACCTGGCCTGGCGTGCATGTGACTCCAGACCCACAGCAGTGTGGTTGACTCATAACTGCCTTCTGAAATGGCCGAACTAAACACTCACTTCCCGGGCAATTAGTAATGGACAATAAAGTTTTTTAAAGTTTATTTATTAATCACAAGTAAGGCTTACATTAACACTGCAATGAAGTTACTGTGAAAATCCCCTAGTCGCCACGCTCCGGTGCCTGTTGGGTCAATGCACATAACCAGCACGTCTTCCAGACTGTGGGAGGAAACCAGAGCACCCGGAGAAAACCCACGCAGACACAGGGAGAACATGCAACCTCCATACAGACAGTGATCTATCACTAGGTCAGTTGGGATGTCTTGTTGAAGTTGTACAAGACATTGGTAAGGCCACACTTGGAATACTGTGTGCAATTCTGGTCACCCTATTATAGAAAGAATATTATTAAGCTAGAAAGAGTGCAGAAAAGATTTATTAGGATGCTACCGGGACTTGATGGTTTGAGTTATAAGGAGAGGTTGAATAGACTGGGACTTTTTTCTCTGGAGTGTAGGAGGCTGAGGGGTGACCTTATAGAGGTCTATAAAATAATGAGGGGCACAGATCAGCTAGATAGTCAATATCTTTTCCCAAAGGTAGGGGAGTCTAAAACTAGAGGGCATAGGTTTAAGGTGAGAGGGGAGAGATACAAAAGTGTCCAGAGGGGCAATTTTTTCACACAGAGGGTGGTGAGTGTCTGGAACAAGCTGCCAGAGGTAGTAGTAGAGGCGGGTACAATTTTATCTTTTAAAAGGCATTTAGATAGGGTAAGATGGGTATAGAGGGATATGGACCAAATGCGGGCAATTGGGATTAGTTTAGGGGTTTTTAAAAAAAAAAAAGGTTGGCATGGACAAGTTGGGCCAAAAGGCCTGTTTCCATGCTGTAAGACTCTATGACCCAAGCCGGGAATCGAACCCAGGTCCCTGGTGCTGTGAGGCAGCAGTGCTAACCATCGTACCATCCGTGACTCCCCAATAATATGCTGGCCCAGCCAGTGACATCCATTTGAAAGAGCTAAAAAAGACAGAAGAACTTAAGAAATTTCTAAAACCAAAAATCTATCACTCTCTGTCCTGAACATCCACATCCACAATATTTGGTAGAAAATTCTAAAGATTCACTAGCCCCTGAGTGAAGTAATTTCTTCATCCCTAATCCTAAAACTGTGGCCCCCGTGTTTTAGATTCCCAGACCAGTTGGAACAATCTCTTAGTGCCCACCCTATCAAACCCTCTCAGAATTCTATGTTTCACAGAGATCACCTCACATTTTTCTCGGCTCCAGAGAATATAGCCCTCATCATCTCTCCCAATCTAGTGAATCCTCATCCTCGTTCCTGAAGTAAACGCACATCCTTCCTCAGGTAAAGAAGACCCAAACTGCTCACAGTACTCCAGGTGTGGCCTCACCATTGCCCTGTAAAAATATGGTAAAACTACTTTAATCTTCAACTCCATTTAAAAAAAATTCTATTATGGGATGTGGGCATCGCTGGTGAGGCTAATATTTTTATTGCCCATCCCTAGTTGCCCTTTTTGAGAAGATGGTGGTGAGTTGCCTTCTTGAACCGCTGTAGTTCCATGTGGTGTAAGTACACCCACGGTGCTGTTAGGGAGGGAGTTACAGGATTTTGACCCAGTGACAGTGAAGGAATAGCGAAATATTTCCAAGCCAGCGTGGTGAGTGGCTTGGAGGGAAACTTGCAGGTGGTGGTGCTCCCAGGTATCTACTGTCCTTGTCCTTCTAGATGACAGAGGTTGTGGATTTGGAAGATACTGCCTAAGGAATGTTCATGAGTTGCTGCAGTGCATCTTGGCGATGGTACACATGGCTGCCAATGTCAATAGTGGCAGAATTGAATGTTGAAGGTAGTGGACGGGGTGCCAGTCAAGTAGGCTGCTTTGTCCTGGATGGTGTTGAGCTTCTTGTGTGTTGTTGGGAGCTGCACTCATCCAGGCAAATGAAGAGTATTCAATTACACTCCTGACTTGTGCCTTGTAAATTGTGGGCAGGCTTTGGGCAGTCAGGAGGTGACTTACTTGACGCAGAACTTCCACATTTGACCTGCTTTGTTGGCCCCAGTACTTATATGGCTAGTCCAGTTCAGATTCTGGTCAATTGTAACCCCCAAGATGTTAACAGTGGGGGATTCAGCAATGATGATGTCACTGAATGTCATGGGGTGATGGTGACGGTTAGATTCTATCTTGTTGGAGATGATCATTTCCTGGGCACTTGTGTGGCGTGAATGTTATTTGCCACTTGTCAGCCCAAGCCTGGATATTGTCCAGGTCTTGCTGCATTTGGACATGAACTGCTTCAGTATCTGAGGAGTCGTGAATGATACTGAACATTGTGCAATCATCAGCGAACATCCCCACTTCTAACCTTATAGGAGGGAAGGTCATTGATGAAGCAGCTGAAGATGGTTGGGTCGAGGACACTCCCCTGAGGGACTCCTGCAGAGATGTCCTGGAGCGGAGATGATTGACCCCCAACCCCCACAACCATCTTCCTTTGAGCCAGGTATGTCTCCAAACAGCGGAGTGTTTGTCCCCTGATACCCATTGACTCCAGTTTTGCTCGGGCTCTTTGATGCTACACTCGGTCGAACACTGCCTTGATGTCAAGGGCAGTCACTCTCACCTCACCTCTGGAATTGTCCATGTTTGAACCAAGGCTGTAATGAGGTCAGGAGCTGAGTGACCCTGGCAGAACCCAAACTGGACGTCACTGAGCAGGTTATTGCTGAGTAAGTGCCACTGAATAGCCCCGTCGATGACCCCTTCCATCACTTTACTGATGATCAAGAGTAGACTGATGGGGCAGTAATTGGCCGGGTTGGATTTGTCCTAATTCTTGTGGACAGGACATACCTGGGCAATTTTCCACATTGTCAGGTAGAGGCTGGGTAAGTCTGCAAACGTTGTACCATTATTTAAAATTGGTGCGAGGGATGGGTCAGAAAATTACAGGACAGGCAGTCTGACTTTGGTGGTGGGCAAATTATTGGAAACAGTTCTGAGAGCCAGGATAAACTGTCACTTAGGCACAGATTGATCAGGGACAGTCAGCATGGTTTTGTTAGGGGAAGGTCGTGTCTTACTAACTTTATAGATTTTTTTGAGTAAGTAACAAGGAGGATTGATGAGGGTAGTGCAGTGGATGTTGTCTACATGGATTTCAGTAAAGTATTTGACAAGATCCCACATGGCAGACTGGTCAGAAAAGTGAGATCTCATAGAATACAGGGGAAAGTGGGCAGGTTAGATCCAAAATTGGCTCAGAAACAGGAAACACAGGGTAATGATCGACGGATGTTTTTGTGAATGGAAAACAGTTTCCAGTGGTGTTCACAGGACTCAGTGTTGGGACCCTTGCTGTTTGCTGGATATATTAACGATTTAGATTTAAATGTGGGAGACATGATTGGGAAATTTGCAGATGACACAGAAATTGTCCGTTAGTTGACAGTGAAGAGGATAGCTGTGAACTCCGGAATGATATCAATGGTTTGGGTGAGTGGGCGGAGAAGTGGCAAATGGAATTCAATCTGGAAAAGTGTGAGGAAATGCATTTGGGGAGGGCAAACAAAGCAAGGGAAATACTGAATAAACGGGAAGATATTGAGAGGGGTTGAGGAAGTGAGAGAGCTTGGAGTGAATGTCCACAGGTCACTGAAGGTGGCAGGACAGGTGGGTAAGATGTTAAAGAGAGCATGTGGAATGTTTTCCTTTATTGGGCAAAGCATTGAATACAAAAGCAGAGATGTAATGACTTGATGGTGATGTCATTAGAGTGTTACAGAGGCTAGCTGCTTAATTGTAGTTTGTACTCTGCAGGTAACAAACCTATTGTCTGTTACTTTGAATCAACATGTGCAAACCACATCTTTCTTCTTTTTGTTTAAAACCTACAGCCCCTTAACACAGTTAGGACATTACACTATGGTTCTTTGCCACTGTTGTAACTGTACTGGAACAGTTTCGTTAACGGAGCGGTAGGTTCTGGAACACAAGTCTTCAGTACTATTGCTGGAATATTGTCAGGGCCTTTGCCATTTCTTGAGCCTCCAGTGAGTTGTTTAATTGTCCATCACCATTCACTTCTGGATGTTGCAGGATTGCAGAGCTTGGATCTGGTCCATTGGTTGCAAACTAAAATTAAACAGCAGCCTGTGCAACACCCTAATGATATCACCATCAAATCATTACATCCTGGTGCTACTCCTGCCATGCCCTTCTGCACTCTTTATTGAACCAGGGTTGCCCTCCTGGCTTGGTGGTAATAATAGAGTGGGGGAATGCCGAGCCATGAGGTTACAGATTGTGGTAAAGTACAAGTCTGCAGCTGCTGATGGCCCACAGTGCCTCATTAATGCCCAGTTTGAGTCACTGGATCTGTTCAAAGTCTATCCCATTTAGCACGGTGTAGTGCCACACAACACGATGGAGGATATCGTCCATTCCCCTTGCAATAAACAACAACATTCTATTGGCCTTACTAACCACTTGCTGTCCCTGCGCACTAACTTTTCCTGATTCATGTACCCGGACACCCAGATCCCTCTGTATCTCAGAGTTCCGCAATCTCTCTCCGTTTCAATAAATTGCTGTTTTTTTGCCAAAGTGAATAATTCAAATTTTCCCACATTATACTCTGTCTGCCAAAATTCTTCCCACTCATTTAACCTATCAATGTCCTTTTTGTAGCCTCCTTATGTCCTCTTCACAACTTACTTTTCTACCTGTCTGTGTCATCAGCAAATTTAGCAACATTCCTTCATCCAAGCCATTGATATTGTAAATTGTCCAGGTCCCAGCACTGATCCCTCTGCTCTTTAACTAGTTACAGCTTTCCATCCAAAAAATTACCCATTTCTCCCTGATTTCTGCTGCCTGTCCGTTCATCAATTTAAAACAAAAATTTACTCCATCCTTAAAGTTGCAAAGTTAATGCTCAGAGTGGACCGGGCATACCGAATCCATTCCTTGCTTGCTCCAAAATACAAATTCAAAATCCAATTGAATCCAGTTCATGGTCCCCACAAGAGAAACAAACCAGATCCAAGCTGAGAAGAGGTTTGCATCCCATCTTGGGTTTGATCTGATGTTTAATCTTAGCCAAAAGGCTGACCAATCCTCTATCCATGCTAAGATGTTACCGCCTACACCATGTACTCTTAAGGCGAATAGCAGAGATGCACTTAAGGAGGGAGGCAATGGCCTAGTGGTATTATCGCTAGACTATTCATAGAATCATAGAAACCCTACAGTGCAGAAGGAGGCCATTCGGCCCATCGAGTCTGCACCGACCACAATCCCACCCAGGCCCTATCCCCACATATTTACCCGCTAATCCCTCTAACCTACGTATCCCAGGACTCTAAGGGGCAATTTTTTAACCTGGCCAATCAACCTAACCTGCACATCTTTGGACTGTGGGAGGAAACCGGAGCACCCGGAGGAAACCCACGCAGACACGAGGAGAATGTGCAAACTCCACACAGACAGTGACCCGAGCCAGGAATCGAACCCGGGACCCTGGAGCTGTGAAGCAGCAGTGCTAACCACTGTGCTACCGTGCCGCCCCAGAAACTCTATCCATTAACTCTATTAATCCAGAAACTCAGCTAATGGTCTGGGGACCCGGGATCGAATCCCGCCACGGCCGATGGTGGAATTTGAATTCAATTTTTAAAAAATCCGGAATTAAGAATCTACTGATGACCATGAAACCATTGTCGATTGTCGGAAAATCCCGTCTGGTTTACTAATATCCTTTAGGGAAGGAAATCTGCCGTCCTTACCTGGTCTGGTCTACATGTGACTCCAGAGTTACAGCAATGTGGTTGACTCTCAACTGCCCTCTGAACAAGGGCAACTAGGGATGGGCAATAAATGCGGCAAGGCAGTGACAAAAATGTCCCATGAATAAATTTAAAAAAAATTTGAGGAAGAAAGTAACAGGAGAATATAGCGATGGACGGAGACAGAGAAGGTGGTCCTGTGAATATTAACAGCATTACGGAGCTGGTTTCTATGCTGTAAAATCCGATGTAATGTAAGTGACTTTGATCTTATTTTAGCACACTGATTTCTTATTCAGTAATTCCCCACCCAGAGAAACATTTCTCTCTGTAATTCGTTCATTGGAACAGGGGGCACTGGCAAAGGTTTGCACATCCTGATCTTTGCTGATCTCTCTCGTCTTGGTTTCTCCAAATCGCATCTTGAAAGTATTTTCAAATAATTCTCCAATTGCCTTTGGAAAGTTATGATTGAATCTGCTTCCGCCGCCCTTTCAGGCAGCGCCTTCCAGATCACAACAACTCGCCGTGTAAAAAAAACATTCTCCTCATCTCCCCCTCCGCTTCTTTTCCCGATTCTCTCCAATCTGTGTCCCTCTGGTTTCCGACGCTCCTGACTCGGAAAACACTTTCTACTTATTTACTCTATTGTTTATTCAATTGTCCCAATCAGGACAAAGCCCACTTGATTGGCACCCCATCCACAAACATTCACTCCCTCCACCATTGACACACAGTGGCAGCCGTGTGCATTATATACAAGAACTCACCAAGGCTCCTCTAGCAACACCTTTCAAACCCATGACCTCTACCATCTAGAAGGACAAGAGCAGAAGATACCTGGGAACACCCCCACCTGGAGATTCCTCTCCAAGCCACTCACCATCCTGACTTGGAAATATATCGCCATTCCTTCACTGTCGCTGGGTTAAAATCCTGGAACTCCCTCCCTAACAGCACTGTGGGTGTACCTACACCACATGGACTGCAGCAGATAAGAAGGCAGCTCACCACCACCTTCAAAAAGGGCAATAAACGCTGGCCAGCCAGCGACACCCACATCCCATGAATAAATATCTTTTAAAAATTTGAGACTTAAACATCCCTATTAATTCTCTCACTTAACATTCTCATTCTCTTAACATGCTCTAAGGAGAACAATCTCAGCTTCTCGATCTTAGGGACCCTCTCCCATCTTCTGTTAACCTGTTTCTACACGACAACGTTCCGAGCAGACAGGGAGGAGTTGGTAGGTTAAAGGGACCGTGGTGCACAAAAGCTGTGCGGGACATAGTCGAGAAGAAAAGGAAAGTGTACAAAAGGTTCAGAGAGCTTGGCGAAGATAGGGATCTGGATGAGTATATGACTTGTAGGAAGAGACTAAAGAAGGAAATTAGGAGAGCCAGAAGGGGTCACGAGAACATAGAACATAGAACATAGAACAGTACAGCACAGAACAGGCCCTTCGGCCCACGATGTTGTGCCGACCTTCATCTGAAACCAAGATCAAGCTATCCCACTCCCTACCATCCTGGTGTGCTCCATGTGCCTATCCAATAACCGCTTAAAGGTTCCTAAAGTGTCTGACTCCACTATCACTGCAGGCAGTCCATTCCACACCCCAACCACTCTCTGCGTGAAGAACCTACCTCTGATATCCTTCCTATATCTCCCACCATGAACCCTATAGTTATGCCCCCTCGTAATAGCTCCATCCACCCGAGGAAATAGTCTTTGAACGTTCACTCGATCTATCCCCTTCATCATTTTATAAACCTCTATTAAGTCTCCCCTCAATCTCCTCCGCTCCAGAGAGAACAGCCCCAGCTCCCTCAACCTTTCCTCATAAGACCTACCCTCCAAACCAGGCAGCATCCTGGTAAATCTCCTCTGCACTCTTTCCAGCGCTTCCACATCCTTCTTATAGTGAGGTGACCAGAACTGCACGCAATATTCCAAATGCGGTCTCACCAAGGTCCTGTACAGTTGCAGCATAACCCCACGGCTCTTAAACTCCAACCCCCTGTTAATAAAAGCTAACACACTATATGCCTTCTTCACAGCTCTATCCACTTGAGTGGCAACCTTTAGAGATCTGTGGATATGGACCCCAAGATCTCTCTGTTCCTCCACAGTCTTCAGAACCCTACCTTTGACCCTGTAATCCACATTTAAATTAGTCCTACCAAAATGAATCACCTCACATTTATCAGGGTTAAACTCCATTTGCCATTTTTCAGCCCAGCTTTGCATCCTATCTATGTCTCTTTGCAGCCTACAACAGCCCTCCACCTCATCCACTACTCCACCAATCTTGGTGTCATCAGCAAATTTACTGATCCACCCTTCAGCCCCCTCCTCTAAGTCATTAATAAAAATCACAAAGAGCAGAGGACCAAGCACCGATCCCTGCGGCACTCCGCTAGCAACCTGCCTCCAGTCCGAAAATTTTCCATCCACCACCACCCTCTGTCTTCGATCAGACAGCCAGTTACCTATCCAATCGGCCAACTTTCCCTCTATCCCACACCTCCTTACTTTCATCATAAGCCGACCATGGGGGACCTTATCAAACGCCTTACTAAAATCCATGTATATGACATCAACCGCCCTACCTTCATCAACACACCTAGTTACCTCCTCAAAAAATTCTATCAAATTTGTGAGGCACGATTTGCCCTTCACAAATCCGTGCTGACTATCCCGGATTAATCCGCATCTTTCTAAATGGTCGTAAATCCCATCCCTAAGGACCTTTTCCATCAATTTACCAACCACCGAAGTCAGACTAACCGGTCTATAATTACCAGGGTCATTTCTATTCCCTTTCTTAAACAGAGGAACAACATTTGCCACTCTCCAGTCCTCTGGCACCATCCCCATGGACAGCGAGGACCCAAAGATCAAAGCCAAAGGCTCTGCAATCTCATCCTTCGCCTCCCAAAGAATCCTAGGATACATTTCATCAGGCCCAGGGGACTTATCGACCTTCAGTTTATTCAAAACTGCCAATACATCCTCCCTCCGAACATCTATTTCCTCCAGCCTATTAGCCTGTAACACCTTCTCTTCCTCAAAAACATGGCCCCTCTCCTTGGTGAACACTGAAGAAAAGTATTCATTCATCACCTCGCCTATCTCTACTGATTCCATACACAAGTTCCCACCACTGTCCTTGACCGGCCCTAACCTCACCCTGGTCATTCTTTTATTCCTCACATAAGAGTAAAAAGCCTTGGGGTTTTCCTTGATCCGACCCGCCAAGGACTTCTCATGTCCCCTCCTAGCTCTCCTCAGCCCCTTTTTCAGCTCGTTCCTTGCTAACTTGTAACCCTCAGTCGAGCCATCTGAACCTTGTTTCCTCATCCCTACATAAGCTTCCCTCTTCCTTTTCACAAGACATTCCACCTCTTTTGTGAACCACGGTTCCCTCACTCGGCCATTTCCTCCCTGCCTGACAGGGACATACCTATCAAGGACACCCAGTATTTGTTCCTTGAAAAAGTTCCACTTTTCATCAGTGCCTTTCCCTGACAGTTTCTGTTCCCATCTTATGCCCCCTAATTCTTGCCTAGGCAAGAGGGACATAGATAGGATGCAAGAAGGCCTTGGCAAGTAGAATTAAGGAAAACCCTAAGGCGTTCTATAAATATGTGAGGAGTAAAAGGATGAGACGTGAAGGAATAGGGCCTATAAAAGATGAAGGCGGGAAAATCTGTACGGAACCAGTAGAAATGGCAGAGGTGCTTAATGAGTATTTTGCCTCGGTTTTCACAGAGGAGAAGGACCTGGGTGGATGTACTACGGGCTTGCAGTGGACTGAAAAGATTGTGTATGTGGACTTTAACAAAGAGGTTGCGCTGGAATCTTTGAATGGCATCAAGATAGATAAGTCGCCGGGTCCGGATGGGATGTACCCCAGGTTACTGTGGGAGGCGAGGGAAGAGATTGCAGAGCCTCTGGCGATGATCTTTGCGTCGTCGATGGAGACGGGAGAGGATTGGAGGATTGCGGATGTGGTTCCTATTTTCAAGAAGGGGAATAGGGATAGCCCAGGAAATTACCGACCGGTGAGTCTAACCTCAGTGGTTGGTAAGCTGATGGAGAAGATCCTGAGGGACAAGATTTATGAGCATTTAGAGAGGTTTAGTATGCTCAAGAATACTCAGCATGGTTTTGTCAAAGGCAAATCGTGCCTTACGAGCCTGGTGGAGTTCTTCGAAAATGTGACTAAACACATTGACGAAGGGAAAGCGGTAGATGTGGTTTATATGGATTTTAGCAAGGCGTTCGATAAGGTCCCCCATGCAAGGCTTCTAGAAAAAGTGAGAGGGCATGGGATCCAAGGTGCTGCTGCCCTGTGGATCCAGAACTGGCTTGCCCAAAGGAGGCAGAGAGTGTGTATAGATGGGTCTTTTTCTAAATGGAGGTCGGTCACCAGTGGTGTGCCCCAGGGATCTGTTCTGGGACCCTTGCTGTTCATAAATGACCTGGATGAGGAAGTGGAGGGATGGGTTGGTAAGTTTGCCGACGACACGAAGATTGGTGGGGTTGTGGATAGTCTGGAGGGATGTCAGAAGTTACAGAGGGACATAGATAGGATGCAAGACTGGGCGGAGAAGTGGCAGATGGACTTCAACCCAGATAAATGCGTAGTGGTCCATTTTGGCAGGTCAAATGGGATGAAGGAGTACAATATAAAGGGAAAGACTCTTAGTACGGTAGAGGATCAGAAGGACCTTGGGGTCCGTGTCCATAGGACTCTAAAATCGGCCCCGCAGGTGGAGGAGGTGGTTAAGAAGGCGTGTGGTGTGCTGGCCTTTATCAATTGAGGGATTGAGTTTAGCAGTCCGGGGATAATGATGCAGCTATATAAGACCCTCGTCAGACACCACTTGGAGTACTGTGCTCAGTTCTGGTCGCCTCATTACAGGAAGGATGTGGAAAAGATTGAAAGGGTGCAGAGGCGATTTACAAGGATGTTGCCTGGATTGAGTGGCATGCCTTATGAGGATAGGCTGAAGGAGCTCGGTCTTTTCTCCTTAGAGCAACGTAGGATGAGAGGAGACCTAATAGAGGTGTATAAGATGTTGAGAGGCATAGATCGGGTGGACTCTCAGAGACTTTTTCCCAGGGTGGAAATGGCTGCTACGAGAGGACACAGGTTTAAGGTGCTGGGGTGTAGGTACAGGGGAAATGTTAGGTGGAAGTTTTTCACACAGAGGGTGGTGGGTGAGTGGAATCGGCTGCCGTCAGTGGTGGTGGAGGCAAACTCAATAGGGACTTTTAAGAGACTCTTGGATGAGTACATGGGACTTAAGAGGATGGAGGGATATAGGTAGGCCTAGAAGGCAGGGATATGTTCGGCACAACTTGTGGGGCCGAAGGGCCTGTTTTAAGAACATAAGAACATAAGAAATAGGAGCAGGAGTAGGCCATCTGGCCCCTCGAGCCTGCCCCGCCATTCAACAAGATCATGGCTGATCTGAAGCGAATCAGTTCCACTTACCCGCCTGCTCCCCATATCCCCTAATTCCCTTATCGATCAGAAAACTATCTACCCGTGATTTAAACATATTCAACGAGGAAGCCTCCACCACTTCAGTGGGCAGAGAATTCCAGAGATTCACTACCCTCTGAGAGAAGAAGTTCCCCCTCAACTCTGTTCTGAACCGGCCCCCCCCTTATTTTGTGGCCGTGCCCTCTAGTTCTGGTTTCCCTTCTAAGTGGAAAGAATCTCTCCACCTCTACCCTATCCAGCCCCTTCATTATCTTATATGTCTCTATAAGATCACCCCTCATCCTTCTAAACTCCAACGAGTCCAGACCCAATCTGTTTAATCTCTCCTCATAAGCTACACCCCTCATCTCCGGTATCAACCTGGTGAACCTTCTCTGCACTCCCTCCAAGGCCAATATATCCTTTCGCAAATAAGGGGACCAAAACTGCACACAGTACTCCAGTTGCGGCCTCACCAGTGCCTTGTACAGTTGCAGCAAGACCTCCCTGCTTTTATATTCTATCCCCCTCGCGATAAAGGCCAACATTCCATTCGCCTTCTTGATCACCTGCTGCACCTGCAGACTGAGTTTTTGCGATTCGTGCACAAGGACCCCCAGGTCCCTCTGCACAGTCGCACGATGTAATTTTTCACCATTTAAATAATATTCCAATTTACTATTATTTCTTCCAAAGTGGATAACCTCACATTTGCTAACGTTATATTCCATCTGCCAGATCCTCGCCCACTCGCTCAGCCTGTCCAAATCTCTCTGCAGACAGTTTTGTGCTGTAGTTTTTCTATGTTTCTATGTTTCTAACCTGGCTTATCCAAAACTGTCGTAATGTGTCTTAACCATGTCCTAACTCACACCCAGCCCCATTCCCCTATCATACCCTGTGCTCATTGAGCCACACAGTCTCCCGTTTCCCCCCTGCTCACACTGACCCACACTGCCTCCTGTTCCCCCCCCTACCTGCTGTGCTCACTGACCCACACTGCCCCCTGTACCCCCGCCCCCCCCCACCCGCTGTGCTCACTGACCCACACTGCCTCCTGTCCCCCCGCCCCCCCCACCTGCTGTGCTCACTGACCCACACTGCCCCCTGTACCCCCGCCCCCCCCCTCGCTGCGCTCACTGACCCACACTGCCTCCTGTCCCCCCGCCCCCCCCCTCGCTGCGCTCACTGACCCACACTGGTTCCTGTTCCCCCACCCCCTGCGCTCACTGACCCACACTGCCTCCTGTTCGAGGAAGGCCTTTATTTTAAAGTTCTCCTCCTTGTTTTCAAATTCTTTCATAGCTTCAATCTCCCAATCTCTGTGATCTCCTCCAGCTCCAAAACCCTCCCAGATCTCTGCACTCCTTCCAAATCCGGCCTCTTGAGCATCCCCGGTTTCAATCTCTCCACCATTGGTGGCCGTGCCTCCAGCTGCCTGGACCCCGAGCTCTGGAATTCCCTCCGTAAACCTCTCCCCGGACTACCTAAACTGACCTCTTTGACCGAGCTTTTGGTCACCGGTCCCTGACGACTTTTATGGGACTCAGTGACAATGCCTTCAGATGTTTTATTTTAGGTAAGCTGATGGCCTAGTGGTATTATCGTGAGACTATTAATCCAGAAACTCAGCTCAGCTCATGTTCTGCGGACCTGGGTTCGAATCCCGCCACAGCAGATGGCGGAATTTGAATTTGAAAAAAACAAAATCTGGAATTAAGAATTAACTGATGACCATGAAACCATTGTCAATTGTTGGAAAAACCTATCTGGTTCACGGGTGTCCTTTAAGGAAGGAAATCTGCTGTCCTTACCTGGTTTGGACTACATGTCCCACAGTCCAAAGATGTGTGGGTTAAGTGTATTGGCCGTGCTAAATTGCCCCTTAGTGTCAGGGGAACTAGCTCAGGTAAATGTATGGGGTTGTGGGATGGAACCTGGGTGGGATTGAGGTCGGTGCAGACTCAATGGGCTGAATGGCCTCCTTCTGCACTGTAGGATTCTATGTGATTCCAGAGCCACAGCAATGTGGTTGACTCTCAACTGCCCTCCAAGGGCAACGAGGGATGGAGCAATAAATCCTGGCCCAGCCAGCGATGCCTATTTCCCATGAATGAATAAAAGAAAGATTATGCGAAAGGTGCTAGATAAATGAAATGATGTTGATATCCAGTATCATAGAAATGAAATCATAGAAACCCTACAGCACAGAAAGAGGCCATTCGGCCCATCGAGTCTGCACCGACCACAATCCTACCCAGGCCCTACCCCCATATCCCTACATATTTTACCCACTAATCCCTCTAACCTCCACATCCCAGGACACTAAGGGGCAATTTTATCATGGCCAATCAACCTAACCTGCACATCTTTGGACTGTGGGAGGGAACCGGAGCACCCGGAGGAAACCCACGCAGACACGGGGAGAATGTGCAAACTCCACACAGACAGTGACCCAAGCCGGGAATCGAACGGAAGCAGCAGTGCTAACCCCTGTGCTACCGTGCCGCGCTATGGACAGTATGGACAGTAATCTCTCACCCCCCAGAAACATTCTGCTCAATCTCCTGCTCGGTAATCCTGTCACAGTTGTTTTCTCAGGAGGAATTTCTGATTTTAACAGGTTTTGCTCCATTTTGATTCTTCCTCAGCAGCAAACTGAACAAAACCTCCCCAGAATAACCCTGTGGCAGTGAAGAGGCCACTCATTGTGGTGCAGGTACAAATCATCTTTAATACAAAGAAAAGTCATTCTTTCATAAGCTGTTGAATTTCCTTTGTAACTTTGTTAAAGGCATTTTATTTGGTTTAAATGGCTATATAAATATAAGTTGTTGTTGCAGCAATGACATGTGCAGCGCCCTTCCCCCCCCCCCCCCCCCCCCCGGGAGGAATGGTTCCTCCCGGGCCGGATTCTGGAAAGTTCTTGGATCCAGCCAATCACCACACGCCACTGTCTGCGCACCCTGACGATAATCAGCCAATCATAATGCTCCATTGCCTTTGCCGGGCAGGTTATGGTGGGAAATTCTGTGATTGGTCAATCACTGTGTGTGTTGGGGCGGGTTGCTGGGGGGGGGGAGGGGAGGGGAGGGGGGGTTTGCTGAGGGAGGGGGGGTTTGCTGGGGGAGCGGGAGGGGGAGGGGGGGTTTGCTGGGGGAGGGGGGTTTGCTGGGGAGGGGGAAGGGGGGTTTGCTGGGGGAGGGGAAGGGGGGTTTGCTGGGGGAGGGGGAGGGGGAGGGGTTTTGCTGGGGGAGGGGGTTTGCTGGGGGAGGGGGTGGGGAGGGGGGAGGCAGGTTTGCTGGGTGAGGGGAGGGGGGAGGGGATTTGCTGGGGGAGGGGAGGGGGTTTGCTGGGGGAGGGGGAGGGGTTTTGCTGGGGGAGGGGGTTTGCTGGGGGAGGGGGTGGGGAGGGGGGAGGCAGGTTTGCTGGGTGAGGGGAGGAGGGAGGGGATTTGCTGGGGGAGGGGAGGGGGTTTGCTGGGGGAGGGGGGAGGCGGGTTTGCTGGGGGAGGGGAGGGGGGAGGCGGGTTTGCTGGGGGAGGGGAGGGGGGAGGCGGGTTTGCTGGGGGAGGAGGTGGGGTGGGGGTTTGCTGGGGGAGGAGGTGGGGAGGGGGTTTGCTGGGGGAGGGGGAGGGGGGGTTTGCAGTGTGTGGGTGGGAGAGTTCTGGACAATCGCACAAAGTGACTGACTGGTGACATTGTTTTGCTCTAATATTAATCCCCATTTCTTCAACAGTGTAAACTGGTGCCTGCAGTGTTCGAGTTCCTCTCCAAATAGACATCCAGCAAGTGCCAGTTCCCCAAAGGATGTCCTAGAATCCCCAGAAATTGAAGATTAAACTCCTGACACAGCACTGGGGAGACCATTCAACCCATCGATACTGTTCCAATCAACAAAGGAGAAACAGCACTGGGGGTGTGGGTGCATTCAAAATAATTTTTAACCTCATTCAACGATTCAATTAATTGGTTGATAAAATTGCTATGGAATCCGTACAGTGCAGAAGGCACTGACAACAATCCTAGACCCTATCCCCGTAACCTCACGTATTTCCCCTGCTAATCAGTTTAGTTTATTTATTAGTCACAAGTAGGCTTACATTAACACTGCAATGAAGTTACTGTGAAAATCCCCTAGTCGCCACACTCTGGCACCTGTTCGGGTACACTGAGGGAGAATTTAGCAAGGCCAATGCACCTATCTAGCACGTCTTTGGATTGTCAGAGGAAACCCACAAATGTTTTCCATTTGTCTGGGAAGGCAGGGCACCATGATCATGGGCTTAGCAAATGACCAGTGAGGGGAGTGTGGGAGCACAGCAGCAAAAGGCAATGGACCAATGGGGAACAAAGCTGGGAGTGGGAGTAATTGGACAGTTATTCCAAAGAGCTGGAAAGGGCATGATGGGCCGATTGGCCTCCTTCTGTGCTATAAGTATTCCCACAGTCAACAGAAAACTACTTGGGGTAAAGACGTTGTCTTGTGTGGAGAGACCGAGTAGATTGGACCTAGAGTTTAGTAGAACAAGAGATGATCTCGTTGAAACTTACAATATTCTAAGGGGGTTTGACAGGGGGGACACTGAGAGATTACTTCCACTGGGCGGGGAATTTAAACCACATGGCACAGTCTCAGGATGAGGGGCCAATCATTTAAAACAATCATATTCTCCTCTCAAGGAGGAGAAATTTCTTCACTCAGAGGATGGGAATCTTTGGAATTCTCTTCCCCAGAGGGTTGTGGGTGTTCATTCACTGAGTATGTTCAAGACAGAGACTGATAGATTCTTGGGCACTCAGGGAATTAGGGGATATGCAGGGAGATGGGATGAGGTAGAAGGTCAGCCAAGGTCTTATTGAATAATGGGGCAGGCTCGATGGGTTGAATGGTCATCTTCTGCTCCTATTCATATGTTTTGAATGTTAAAACAAACAGAATCTCATCAGTCGCTTAGCTAATTCTTGACTTCCCAGCCACACTCATGTCCAATATTTTTATAATTAATAAACATCATTTTTAATATCTGAATTAATTTTCTCCTTTGTTCTGTCTCTCAGCAGTTTCCTGAAGATTAACTAATTCTTTAATTCTGGGATCTCCGGGGTAATTCTAGAGGGTTCGTAATCCCTGATATCCTGGGCATCATGCCCCTCACTGCTGAGAACTCAGTGGCTCCTTGTACCCTTTGACCTATGGCCAGTTCCATCAGCTGGGCAGTGTCAGAGATTGGAGCTGTCCATTTTCAATAGGAAAACTGGTCGAGTCAAGTTGGCAATGGGCTGGAACTGGTATCAAACATTACTGCAGCGTCACTGGCCTGCTCAGGTAATGGTCAATGGCAGGAAATGTTCTGCTGGTCAAGGGTCTTCCTGTTGGAGTTCGGTGGTTCCAGTTGGAGTTCGGTGGTTCCTGTTGGAGTTCGGTGGTTCCTGCTGGAGATCGGTGGGGTGCCACACCAGCAGACAAATGATAGGTGTTTCTGCCTTGGGAAATTTCAATCTGGAACCCAGGAGATGAGGCACGGGTGTCCATAGTTTAGAAGATTCCAAATCATCGTCAAAGTCTTCTCTAAGGTTTTGCCGCCTGTTAAGGAGTTAGTGCAACGAAAATGAAGAAGGCATTGGGTCTGTGGCACGCTGGGGCGGCGCTGTTATGTCAGCACGCAGCTCCTGGTGCGCTTTCTGTGATTCTTGTGCAGGACGGTGCGAATCGCCTCCTCAAACACCTCAACCACGCCCTCACAAAGCAGCGCTGAGCACTCCACATACTTCACCGCCTTGATCTTCCTGGCGAGACTGGCACCCTGCTGGAAACTGACTGGTGCCAGCTCCCGCTTGAGCAGGCTCAGGACAGTGGCTGGGTCGTGCCGGAGGTCCTTCTTTGTGCCAACCAGTAACACTGGCACGTTGGGACGATGGCGCTTCACCTCAGGATACCAGTCATTCCAGACATTGTCGAAGGAGCCCGGGTCACAGATGGAGAAGCAGATAATGAAGATGTCCGTCTGGGGGTAGTAGAATTGGCGGATGGAGAGTCTGTGTTCCTCCTGCGGCGCTGTGTCCCACAGGTTCAGGATAACCATCCGATCCTCCACCGTTATCTGGGTACTGACCGTATCGAAGACGGTTGGCACGCTGTCCCTGGGGAAGGCGCCAGTGGTTAAGCAGACAATCAGTGAAGTCTTTCCCACCAGTTCGTTGCCCAGTAACATCACCTTAATGGTCACCATCCTCCTGACAGCTCCTTCCCAATCTCCTGCAATCAATTCAAGCAGAAATTAGCACCCAAATGTACATTTCACAACTTCAGCATGTGTTAAAGTGCTTCACAGCCAGTGAATACATTAGAAATATAATCGCTGTTGCAACAGAGGGAATGGTACAGTCAAACTGTGCACAGCAAGATCCCACACACAACACAAGGAGAATGACCAGATAACCTGATTCAGTTCATTAACAGATACAAACGGAACCAGGACACCAAGGAGAATTCCCTGTTCTTCTTTAACTGGTGGTTTTGGGATATTTTATGAACACATGACATTTAACATCACATCTGATAGTGACAGTGCGGCACTCCCTCAGCACCGACCCTCTGATGGTGCGGCACTCCCTCAGCACTGACCCTCTGGCAGTGCGGCACTCCCTCAGTACTGACCCTCTGACAGTGCAGCACTCCCTCAGTACTGACCCTCTGACAGTGCGGCACTCCCTCAGTACTGACCCTCTGACAGTGTGGCACTCCCTCAGTACTGACCCTCTGACAGTGTGGCACTCCCTCAGTACTGACCCTCTGACAGTGCGGCACTCCCTCAGTACTGACCCTCTGACAGTGCGGCACTCCCTCCGCACCGACCCTCTGACGGTGCGGCACTCCCTCAGTACTGACCCTCTGACAGTGCAGCACTCCCTCAGTACTGACCCTCTGACAGTGCAGCACTCCCTCAGTACTGACCCTCTGACAGTGCAGCACTCCCTCAGTATGACCCTCTGACAGTGCGGCACTCCCTCAGTACTGACCCTCTGACAGTGCAGCACTCCCTCAGTATGACCCTCTGACAGTGCGGCACTCCCTCAGTACTGACCCTCTGACAGTGCAGCACTCCCTCAGTACTTCCCTTCTGACAGTGCAGCACTCCCTCAGTACTGACCCTCTGACAGTGCAGCACTCCCTCAGTACTGACCCTCTGACAGCGCAGCACTCCCTCAGTATGACCCTCTGACAGTGCGGCACTCCCTCAGTACTGACCCTCTGACAGTGCGGCACTCCTTCAGTACTGACCCTCTGTCAGTGCGGCACTCCCTCAGTACTGACCCTCTGACAGTGCGGCGTTCCCTTAGTACTGACCCTCTGACAGTGCGGCACTCCCTCAGTACTGACCCTCTGACAGTGCGGTGTTCCCTCAGTATTGTTTAGAACCCAGCTGGAAAATGGTGTCCAATCCCAGGCCCCAGACTCTGGGAAGGATGTCAGTGTCTTGGTGAGGGTGTGAGAGGATTTATTGCATTGGGAGCAGGAATGAGAGACTCCGGTTAATGCAGAGAGACTGGAGAAGCTGGGATCCTTCTCCTTACAGCAGAGAAGGTTCAGGGGAGATTTAATCGAGGGGCTCAAAATCATGAGGAATAAATGAGGAGAAAGTGTTTCCAGTGGCAGGAGGGTGGGTAACCAGAGGGACACAGAATGGAGAGAATCGGGAAAAGAACCGGAGGGGGAAATGAGGAGAATTTTTTTACACGGCGAGTTGTTGTGATCTGGAAGGCGCTGCTTGAAAGGGCGGCGGAAGCAGATTCAATAATAACTTTCCAAAGGGTATTGGAGAAATAATTGAAAAGAACAAAAAACAAAATTACAGCACAGGGACAGGCCCTTCAGCCCTCCAAGCCTGCACCGACCATGCTGCCCGACTTAACTAAAACCCCTTACCCTTCCGGGGACATATCCCTCTATTTCCATGCTATTCATGTATTTGTCAAGACGCCCCTTAAAAGTCACCATCGTATCTACTTCCACTAACTCCCCCGGCACCCACCACCCTCTGTGTAAAAGACTTCCCTCGTCTGTCTCCTTTAAAACTTGCCCCTCGCACCTTAAACCTGTGCCCCCTAGTAATTGACTCTTCCACCCTGGGAAAAAGCTTCTGACTATCCACTCTGTCCATGCCTCTCATAATCTTGTAGACTTCTATCAGGTCTCCCCTCAACCTTCGTCGTTCCAGTGAGAACAAACCAGGTTTCTCCAACCTCTCCTCATAGCTAATGCCCTCCATACCAGGCAACATCCTGGTAAATCTTTTCTGTACCCTCTCCAAAGCCTCCACATCCTTCTGGTAGTGTGGCGACCAGAATTGAACACTATGTTCCAAGTGCGGCCTAACTAAGGTTCTATAAAGCTGCAACATGACTTGCCAATTTTTAAACTCAATGCCCCGGCTGATGAAGGCAAGCATGCCGTATGCCTTCTTGACTACCTTCTCCACCTGCATTGCCACTTTCAGTGACCTGTGTACCTGTACATCCAGATCCCTCTGCCTATCTCTTAAGGGTTCTGCCATTTACTGTATATTTCCTATCTGTATTAGACCTTCCAAAATGCATTACCTCACATTTGTCCAGATTTAACTCCATCTGCCATCTCTCCACCCAAGTCTCCAACTGATCTATATCCTGCTGTATCCGCTGGTGGTCCTCATTGCTATCCGCAAATCCACCAACATTTGTGTGGTCTGCAAACTTACTAATCAAACCAGTTACATTTTCCTCCAAATCATTTATATATATTACAAACAGCAAAGGTCCCAGCACTGATCCCTGAGGAATGCCACTTGTCACAGCCCTCCATTCAGAAACGCACCCTTTCACTGCTACCCTCTGTCTTCTATGACCGAGCCAGTTTTGTATCCACCTTGCCAGCTCACCTCTGATCCTGTGTGACTTCACCTTCTGCACCAGTCTGCCATGAGGGACCTTGTCAAAGGCCTTACTGAAGTCCATGTAGACAACATCCACTGCCCTACCCTCATCAATCATCTTCGTAATTTCCTCGAAAAACTCAATCAAGTTCATGAGACACGACCTCCCCTTCACAAAACCATGTTGCCTCTCGCTAATACATCCACTTATTTCCAAGTGGGAGTAAATTCTGTATCGAAGAATCCAATAATTTCCCTACCACTGACATAAGGCTCACTGGCCTGTAATTACCTGGATTATCCTTGCTACCCTTCTTAAACAAAGGAACAACATTGGCTATTCTCCAATCCTCTGGGACCTCCCCTGTAGTCATGATGTGGAGATGCCAGCGTTGGACTGGGGTAAACGCAGTAAGAAGTCTAACAACACCAGGTTAAGTCCAACCTGTTGAACTTTAACCTGGTGTTGTGAGACTTCTTACTGTGGTGACCTCCCCTGTAGCCAGTGAGGATACAAAGATTTCTCTCAAGGCCCCAGCAATTTCCTCCTTTGCCTCTCTCAGTATTCTGGGGTATATCATAAGAACATAAGAACATAAGAAATAGGAGCAGGAGTAGGCCATCTAGCCCCTCGAGCCTGCCCCGCCATTCAATAAGATCATGGCTGATCTGACGTGGATCAGTACCACTTACCCGCCTGATCCCCATAACCCTTAATTCCCTTACCGATCAGGAATCCATCCATCCGCGCTTTAAACATATTCAGCGAGGTAGCCTCCACCACCTCAGTGGGCAGAGAATTCCAGAGATTCACCACCCTCTGGGAGAAGAAGTTCCTCCTCAACTCTGTCTTAAACCGACCCCCCTTTATTTTGAGGCTGTGTCCTCTAGTTTTAACTTCCTTACTAAGTGGAAAGAATCTCTCCGCCTCCACCCTATCCAGCCCCCGCATTATCTTATAAGTCTCCATAAGATCCCCCCTCATCCTTCTAAACTCCAACGAGTACAAACCCAATCTCCTCAGCCTCTCCTCATAATCCAAACCCCTCATCTCCGGTATCAACCTGGTGAACCTTCTCTGCACTCCCTCCAATGCCAATATATCCTTCCGCAAATAAGGGGACCAATACTGCACACAGTATTCCAGCTGCGGCCTCACCAATGCCCTGTACAGGTGCATCAAGACATCCCTGCTTTTATATTCTATCCCCCTCGCAATATAGGCCAACATCCCATTTGCCTTCTTGATCACCTGTTGTACCTGCAGACTGGGCTTTTGCGTCTCATGCACAAGGGCCCCCCAGGTCCCTTTGCACGGTAGCATGTTTTAATTTGTTTCCATTGAGATAGTAATCCCATTTGTTATTATTTCCTCCAAAGTGTATATCCCATCAGGCCCTGGGGACTTGTCTACTTTAATGTTTCTCAAGAACCCCAATACCTCCTTTTTATCTCAACATGACTCAAACTATCTACACATCCTTTCCCAGACTCATCATCCACCAAGTCCTTGAAAGAAAAAACACACAATCGATCACACACTCAGCATGCCCACACACACGCACCTTCACTTTCACTCACACACTCACCTGCTGCCACACTCACATGCACTCAGTCACACTCACACACAATTGTACTCACTCACTCACTCACTCACTCACTCACACTCAAACACATTCACACAAACACTCAGAGTTAAAATGTCAACGGGTCATTGACTTTCAAACAATCAATTTCAGTGTTGTGACAGTTGGAGGCAGTTCAGAGAATCATCGAATCCCAACAGTGCAGAAGGAGGCCATTCGACCCATCAAGCCTGCACCAACTCTCTAACAGAGCATCATACCCAGGCTCTCTCCCCCATCCTTTCCCCATAACACCACACATTTACCTTGGCTAATTCCCCTAACCTGCACATCTTGGGATACCAAGGGTCAGTTTAGCACGGCCAATCCACCCAACCTGCACATTTTTACAAAGTTCACTGGGATGATCCCCAGTTATGGAGGGATTGTCTTATGAGGAAAGGTTAAACAGGTTGGGACTCACTGGAATTTAGAAGAATGAGGGGTATCTGATTGAAACATATTGGATTCTCAGGGGGTTTGACTGGGTAGATGCTGAGAGGATGTTTCCCCTCAGGGGAGAATCTAGAACCAGAGGGCACAGTCTCAGAATAAAGGGGTGCCGATATAAGACTGAGATGAGGAGGAATTTCTTCTCTCAGAGGGTTGTGATTCTTTGGAATTCCTTGACACAGAGAGCTGTGGGGGGCAGAGTCCTTGTGTGTATCTAAGGCTGAGAGAGAGATTTTGATCAGTAAGAGACTCGAGGATTACAGGAAAAGGGCAGGAAAGTGGATGTGAGAAATGTCGGATCAGCGAGAATCCTATTGAATGGTAGAGCAGACTGGAGGGGCCGAACGGCCTACTCCTGATGCTAGTTCTTATGGGTTTTGGTCTCTGAAGTCGGTTCCCTCTAATTTCTGGAATGTCCATGAATAAATAAGGAATTGAAATCCAGGGATCTACATCATGCTATTCCTGTCCCCTCCAGAGAGGGCAGCCAATTGTTTCAACAATAAGAACAACTTGCATTTAGATAGCACCTTTGGTGTCGTGAAACATCCCAAGGTGTTTCACATAAGTTTCACATAAGCTTCATATAAGTTTCACATAAGTTTCACATAAGCAAGTTTGCTGATGACACAAAGGTTGGAGGTGTTGTGAATAGTGTAGAGGGATGTCAGCAGTTGCAACGAGACATAGATAAGATGCAAGACTGGGCGGAGAAGTGGCAGATGGACTTCAACCCAGATAAGTGTGTGGTGGTTTATTTTGGCAGGTCGAATAGGATGAAAGAATATAATATTAAGGGTAAGACGCTTGGCAGTGTGGAAGAACAGAGGGATCTTGGGGTCCGGGTTCATAGGACGCTCAAAGCAGCGTCGCAGGTGGAGGCTGTGGTTAAGAAGGTGTATGGAATACTGGCCTTCATCAATAGAGGAATTGAGTTTAGAAATCGGAAGATAATGCTGCAGCTGTATAGGACCCTGGTCAGACCCCACCTGGAGTACTGTGCCCAGTTCTGATCACCTCATTACAGAAAGGATGTGGAAGCCATAGAAAGGGTGCAGAGGAGATTTACAAGGATGTTGCCTGGATTAGGAGGCATGCCTTATGAGGATAGGTTGAGAGAGCCAGGTCTATTCTCCTTGGAGAGGCGAAAGATGAGAGGTGACCTGATAGAGGTGTATAAGATGTTGAGAGGTATTGATAGAGTGGAAAGTCAGAGGATTTTACCCAGGGCTGAAATGGTTGTCACGAGAGGTCACAGGTTTAGGGTGCTGGAGAGTAGGTACAGAGGAGATGTTAGGGGTAAGTTTTTCACTCAGAGGGTGGTGGGTGCGTGGAATTGGCTGCCGGTGGTGGTGAAAGCGGATTCGATTGGGTCTTTTAAGAGACTTTTGGATAGGTTCATGGAGGTTAGTAAGATAGAGGGTTATAGATGAGCCTAGAAGGTAAGGAAATTTTTCGGCGCAACTTGTGGGCCGAAGGGCCTGTTTGTGCTGTAGCTTTTCTATGTTCTATAAACAATTATCAAACGGCGTTTAAGCCTGAGCCTCATAAGGAGATATTCAGACAGGCTGCCAACAGATTTGTTAGAAACAAGGAATTAAGGAGCATCTTAAAGCAGTAGAGAGATAGAGAGAGGGACAGAGATATGAAGAGAGGGAGAGAGAGAGTGAGAGAGGGAGGGAGAGGGACAGAGATATGTAGAGAGGTAGGAGAGAGGGGTATAGAGGTGGAGAGATAGAGGTGGTGAGAGAGAAGGAGATAAAGTAAAGTATATTTATTAGTCACAAGTCGGCTTACATTCACACTGCGATGAAGATACTGTGAAAATCCCCTTGTCGCCACACTCCGGCGCCTGTTCAGGTACAATGAGGGAGAATTTAGCATGGCCAATTCACCTAACCCGCACATCTTTGGACTGTGGGAGGAAACCGGAGCACCCGGAGGAAACCCACGCAGACACGGGGAGAACATGCAAACTCCGCACAGACAGTGACCCAAGCCGGATATTGAACCCGGGCCCCTGGCGCTGTGAGGCAGCAGTGCTAGCCACTGTGCCACCGTACCGCCCCGATAGAGAGAGGTTGAGAGAGAGTTGGTGAGACAGAGGTGGAGAGAGTCAGAGGGAGAGGTGGAGAGAGGGAGAGATAGGTGCAGATGGAAAGAGGTGGAGAGAGAGAGGTAGAGAGAAAGAGGGAGGGAGAGAGGTAGAGAGAGAGGTAGAGCGAGAGCACGAGAAGGAGAGAGGGATGGAGAGAGGTGCAGCGGAAAAGAGGTGGCGAGAGAGAGGTAGGGAGAGGGAGGGAGAGATGGTGGACAAGGAAGGGACAGGTAGAGAGAGGTGGAGAATTTTAGGAAGGGAATTCCAGAACTTGGGGTCCAGGCAACTGAAGGTTCGGCCACTAATGGTGGAGTGATGGGATGCTCAGGAATCCAGACAGGGGGAGCAGTGATCTCGGAGGAATGTTTTGCTGCAATTGTACAGGGCGTTGGTGAGGCCACACATGGAGTATTGTGTGCAGTTTTGATGTCCTTACCTGAGGAAAGATACTCTTGCTATAGAGGGAGTGCAGCGAAGGTTTACCAGGCTGATTCCTGGGATGGCAGGTCTGTTATATCAGGAGAGAATAAGTTGGTTAGGATTATACTCAGTGGAGTTTAGAAGAGTGAGAGGGGATCTCATAGAAACTTATAAAATTCTAACAGGGTTAGACACAGGTGGAGAAGGTGGTGAAGAAGGCATATGGTATGCTTGCCTTTATAGGACGGGGTATAGAGTATAAAAGCTGGAGTCTGATGATGCAGCTGTATAGAACGCTGGTTAGGCCACATTTGGAGTACTGCATCCAGTTCTGGTCGCCGCACTACCAGAAGGACGTGGAGGCATTGGAGAGAGTGCAGAGAAGGTTTACCAGGATGTTGCCTGGTATGGAGGGTCTTAGCTATGAGGAGAGATTGGGTAGACTGGGGTTGTTCTCCTTGGAAAGACGGAGAATGAGGGGAGATCTAATAGAGGTATACAAGATTATGAAGGGTATAGATAGGGTGAACAGTGGGAAGCTTTTTCCCAGGTCGGAGGTGACGATCACGAGGGGTCACGGGCTCAAGCTGAGAGGGGCGAAGTATAACTCAGACATCAGAGGGACGTTTTTTACACAGAGGGTGGTGGGGGCCTGGAATGCGCTGCCAAGTAGGGTGGTGGAGGCAGGCACGCTGACATCGTTTAAGACTTACCTGGATAGTCACATGAGCAGCCTGGGAATGGAGGGATACAAACGATTGGTCTAGTTGGACCAAGGAGCGGCACAGGCTTGGAGGGCCGAAGGGCCTGTTTCCTGTGCTGTACTGTTCTTTGTTCTTTGTTCTTTGACAGGGTAGATTCAGAAAGAATGTTCCCGATGGTGGGAGAGTCCAGGACTCTCCCACCATCGGTCATAGAGTGAGGATAAGGGGTAAACCTTTTAGAACTGAGGTGAGGAGAAATTTCTTCACCCAGAGGGTGGTGAATGTGTGGAATTCACTACCACAGAAAGTAGCTGAGGCCAAAACATTGTCAGATTTCAAGAAGAAATTAGATATAGCTCTTGGGGCTAAAGGGATCGAGGAATGGGGGGGAGGGGCGGAGGGAGTGTCAGGATATTGATTCGATGATCAGCCATGATCAAAATGAATTGTAGGGCCAAATAGCCTACTCCTGCTTCTAGTTTCTATGTTTCTGTGTTTTGCTGGGACAGTTTACAGGTACAGACTGTGAGATCTGTCTCTGGGAGATTACTGATAAAGACTCTGGGATGATTCCTCTCTCTGCCCTGGCATGAGCAGAATCATTGAGTGGCGCAGATCACCAGCTCGTACCCATGTGAGCGAATGAAGAAACCAGCCAGGGAACTCAGAAAAAGCTGGATAAACTCAACGAGTCTGGCAGCATCTGTGGAGAGAAACAGTTAATGTTTTGGATCTAAATGATCCTTTAACGACCTGAAGTAGAAAGAAGCACCTCTGTCGGTTTGGTCTATCGTATTCGCTGCTACCAATGACGTCTTCTCTACATTGGGGAGACTAAAAGCAGATTGGGTGACTGCTTTGTGGAACACCTTCGTTCAGTCCACAAGCATGGCACCAAACTTCCTGTTGTGTGCTATTTTGTGGAGATGCCGGCGTTGGACTGGGGTAAACACAGTAAGAAGTTTAACAACACCAGGTTAACATCAGGTGCAGTGGAGAAATGCTCACAAACAGGGCACAGAGACACAAACCCAATTTACAGAATAATGATTGGAATGCAGTCTTCAGCGGTCACGGGCATTCGGCCTCTGATCTTCGGGTAAGCGTTCTCCAAGGCGGCCTTCACGACACACGACAGCGCAGAGTCGCTGAGCAGAGACTGATAGCCAAGTTCCGCACACATGAGGACGGCCTCAACCGGGATCTTGGGTTCATGTCACACTATCTGTAACCCCCACAGCTTGTCTGGACTTGCAAAATCTCACTAACTGTCCTGTCTGGAGACAATACACATCTCTTTAACCTGTGCTTAATGCTCCCTCCATTCACATTGTTTGTATCTTTAAGACTTGATTATCTGTAAAGACTCGCATTCCAATCATTATTCTGTAAATTGAGTTTGTGTCTCTGTGCCCTGTTTGTGAACATTTCTCCACTCCACCAGACGAAGGAGCAGCGCTCCGAAAGCTAGTGGCATTTGCTACCAAATAAACCTGTTGGACTTTAACCTGGTGTTGTTAAACTTCTTACTGTGTGCTATTTTAACATGGCATCTTGCTCTCATGCCCACATGTCCTTCGTTGGCCTGCTGCACTGCTCCAGTGAAGCCTTGGGCACCTTGCAGCCCTTGGGACTCAACGCTGCGTTGGGCAGCTTTAGATTGTGACCTTCCTCCTCCTTCTTGACCCCGTGCCCTCTCTTGTGCAATCTGTTGTTTTTCAGCTCCCTGGGTGGCCCCCACACAACCCCACCCCTCCCCCACTTTCCCCCCATTCCGGGCTGTAGAGTGCCTCATTAGCATACTCTGCCCCCTCACCTTTTGCCACCGTTCGCAGGCTTTGCCTCGAATCGCAGCATTCACCCTTTGTCTTCTGTCCAGCACTCGCCTGTCAATATCTTCTTTACCCTGACCTACCCCCGTTCTTCCATTCTGCCCCAACTCCTCCTCCCCCTTTCCCACTGTCTCATTCTGTACGTTTCCATGTTCTTTCAGTTCTGTCGCAGGATCATTTAGACTTGAAACATTAACTCTGTCTCTCTCCACAGATGCTGGCTGGGCTGCTGTGTTTATCCAGCACTGCCTGGTTTGATTTCACATTTCCAACATCTGCAGCATTTTACTTTCACCGGGAGCCCGGGTGATCCGGGGCTGGTGAATGTCCTGATGAAGGAGCGACACTCTGAAAGCTCGTGATTCCAAATAAACCTGTTGGACTTTAACCTGGTGTGAGGCTTCTTACTGTGCCCACCCCAGAGACTTTTGTTTTAATAGTTAAAATGTATGAGAACTCCCGTTTCCCTGCATTGTTATAACCTCAGAATGCCTCCACGGTCAGCAGAGTAACTTTACACCACACGGATATCGGAAACACTGCAGCCAGTTTATGCACAGCAAGATCCCACATGTAGCAATGTCATAATCCCAGAAACCCGGTTTCAGTGACGTTGGTCGAGGAATACCTGGACAGCAGGTAGGAAGGACATCACTGCTTTACCTTGAAAGATTGGTCGGGTGATCAATAGTGAAGAAGAAGGTCGTAGGTCACAGGACGACATGGATCGGTTGGTCAGATGGGCAGAGCAGTGGCAGATGGCATTTAATCTTGATAAGTGTGAGGTGATGCATTTTGGATGCAGTAACAAGGAAAGGGAGTGTTTATTGAATGGCAGGACACTAGGAAGCTCAGAGGAACAGATGGATTTTGGGGTAATTATTCACAGATCCCGGAAAGCGGCAGAGCGGGTGAATAGGACAGTTAAGAGGAATATGCGACACTTGCTTTCGCCAGTCGAAGCACAGCGTACAAGAGCAAGGAGGTAATGTTGGAGTTGCACAGAGCGTTGGTGAGGCTACAGCTAGAGTACAGTGCACGGTACAGGTCACCTCACTGTAGGAAGGACGTGGTTGCACTGGAGGGGGTGCAGAGGAGATTCACCAGGATGCTGCCTGGGATGGAGCGTTTGAGCTATAAGGAGAGACTGGATAGACTGGGGTTTTTTTCTTTAGAGCAGAGGAGGCTGAGGACAGACATGATTGAGGTGGAGAAGATTAGGAGGGGTATGGACAGGGTGAGTAAGGAGCAGCTGTTCCCCTTGGTTGAGGGTCAATCATGAGGGGCCAGAGTTTTGGGTGAGGGGCAGGAGATTCAGAGGGGATTTGAGGGACATTTTTTTCACTCAGGGTGGAATGCGCTGCCTGGGAAGGTAGTAGAGACCGGAAACCTGACAACCTTGAAAAATATTTGAAAGAACACTTGAAAAATCATAATATTCAAGAATATGGGACATGCGCTGGAAAATGGGATGAGTGCGATTTTAGTGGTAGTTATTAACAGTGGGGACTCGATGGGCCGAGTGCCTTTTCCACACTGTACAACTCGATAAGCTCTATGGCTTAGTAGAGGGCCAATAACCAGGGAGCATAGCTTTAAGGTAAGAGGCAGGAGACTGAGAGAGGATTTGATACCCTGAGGTATCAAAGGTTACAAAGAGGAGAGATAGAGCATTCGCTCCCTCAGTACTGACCCTCTGACAGTGCGGCACTCCCTCAGTACTGACCCTCTGACAGTGCGGCACTCCCTCAGTACTGACCCTCTGACAGTGCGGCACTCCCTCAGTACTGACCCTCTGACAGTGCGGCACTCCCTCAGTACTGACCCTCTGACAGTGTGGCACTCCCTCAGCACTGACCCTCTGACAGTGCGGCACTCCCTCAGTACTGACCCTCTGACAGTGCGGCACTCCCTCAGTACTGACCCTCTGACAGTGCGGCACTCCCTCAGTACTGACCCTCTGATAGTGCGACACTCCCTCAGTACTGACCCTCTGACAGTGCGGCATTCCCTCAGCACTGACCCTCTGACAGTGCGGCACTCCCTCAGTACTGACCCTCTGACAGTGCAGCACTCTCTCAGAACTGACTCTCTGAAAGTGCAGCACTCCCTCAGTACTGACCTTCTGACAGTGCAGCACTCCCTCAGAACTGACCTTCTGATAGTGCGGCACTCCCTCAGTACTGACCCTCTGACAGTGCAGCACTCCCTCAGAACTGACCCTCTGACAATCCTGCACTCCCTCAGTACTGACCCTCTGACAGTGCGGCACTCCCTCAGAACTGACCCTCTGACAGTGCGGCACTCCCTCAGAACTGACCCTCTGACAGTGCGGCACGCCCTCAGAACTGACCCTCTGACAGTGCGGCACTCCCTCAGTACCAACCTTTGATAGTGTGGCACTCCCTCAGTGCTGACCCTCTGACAGTGCGGCACTCCCTCAGAACTGTCCCTCTGACAATGCTGCACTCCCTCAGCACTGCCCCTCTGACAGTGCGGCACTCCCTCAGTACTGACCCTCTGACAGTGCGGCACTATCTCAGTACTGACCCTCTGACAATGTGGCACTCCCTCATCACTGACCCTCTGACAGTGTGGCACTCCCTCAGTACTGACCCTCTGACAGTGCGGCACTCCCTCAGTACTGACCCTCTGACAGTGCGGCACTCCCTCAGTACTGACCCTCTGACAGTGTGGCACTCCCTCAGTACTGACCCTCTGACAGTGCGGCACTCCCTCAGTACTGACCCTCTGACAGTGTGGCACTCCCTCAGTACTGACCCTCTGACAGTGCGGCACTCCCTCAGTACTGACCCTCTGACAGTGTGGCACTCCCTCAGTACTGACCCACTGACAGTGTGGCACTCCCTCAGTACTGACCCTCTGACAGTGTGGCACTCCCTCAGTACTGAATCAGTTTGGAGCAGCATTGGAAAAGATGAGGTCGTCTGATAAACATTAAAGGTCCCGATGACAGCTTGACGTCCAAAAATAGGTGAGGAATCCTGCGGGAACCCAGCCAGGATTGTAGAGTTGCTGTCAATTTAAACTCCTGTCTGCCAGGGGGCAGAGTCAGAGTGAGAGAGAGTGAGAGAGAGTGAGAGAGAGTGAGAGGATTTATCATACTGACAGTGAGTGCTCATTAAAGCCAGCACGCAGCAAACTGGCTGGAAGCATGCACTGTCAGCCTGCAGGGAGTACAACCCAGTTCACAAAACTGGCTGGAATGAAGAAATGCCAGTTTGATTGGGGCAATCTGAGACTGGGAACAGTTTCTGTTGAAACTCTGTCAGTTTGAGACTCTGGGACTAATCCATACTCAGAACCATGATGAATGAAGAGCTCAGGACAGGAATGACATTCTGAGAATTCGCCTCCCAATTCTCTCTCTCGCTCTTGACTATTTTTAAACAGTTTCATTATTAGTATCAGGTGTAATGCAGATTTAATCACATGTCTCATTAGAGAGCTCAAATAACCCAGCAGAGATATCTCATCTAAAAATGGAGAGTAATTAAGGAGCACATCACTGTCAGAGGATCAGTACTGAGGGAGTGCCGCACTGTCAGAGGATCAGTACTGAGGGAGTGCCGCACTGTCAGAGGGTCAGTACTGAGGGAGTGCCGCACTGTCAGAGGATCAGTACTGAGGGAGTGCCGCACTGTCAGAGGGTCAGTACTGAGGGAGTGCCGCACTGTCAGAGGGTCAGTATTGAGGGAGTGCCGCACTGTCAGAGGGTCAGTACTGAGGGAGTGCCGCACTGTCAGAGGGTCAGTATTGAGGGAGTGCCGCACTGTCAGAGGGTCAGTACTGAGGGAGTGCCACACTGTCAGAGGGTCAGTACTGAGGGAGCGCCGCGCTGTCAGAGGGTCAGTACTGAGGGAGTGCCACACTGTCAGAGGATCAGTACTGAGGGAGTACCGCACTGTCAGAGGGTCAGTACTGAGGGAGCGCCGCACTGTCAGAGGGTCAGTACTGAGGGAGTGCCACACTGTCAGAGGGTCAGTACTGAGGGAGTGCCACACTGTCAGAGGGTCAGTACTGAGGGAGTGCCGCACTGTCAGAGGGTCAGTACTGAGGGAGTGCTGCACTGTCAGAGGGTCAGTACTGAGGGAGTGCGGCACTGTCGAAGATTCCATCATAAACATGAGACATTCAGCTGAGACTCCGTTTTTCTTCTCAGGTGGAATTTTGAGATCCCATTGCCCCTTTTGGAAGATGAACTGGAGGGTGTGCTCTTCCCAGTGTCCTGAGGTCAACAGTTAATCCTAAACCAGCATCACAAAAAATGATTAACTGGTTGTTATTACTTTGCTGCTTGTGGGATTTTGCTATGTACAAGTTTCCTACATTAGAACACTGACTATGCTCCAAGAGTACTTTGTTGGCTCCAAAACAATTACTGCTGTCTTCAGGTCTGTAAGATGCTGTAGAAATGCACTCATTCTTCACATAGACCACACAGTGCAGACACAGGCCATTCAACTCATCATGTTGAAGTTCCGATCCACACGAGCCTATCCCCTTCCCTCTCCATGACATCCCCTCATCTTTTCCTTCTATTCCCATCTTCCCCATGTGATTATCCAGCTTCCCCCCTTAAATATATCAATATCATTAATCCCGACCGCTCACTGTGGGAGTGAGTCCCACATTATCCCCACTCCCCATGGGAGCGAGTCCCACATTCTCCCCACTCGCCGTTGGAGCGAGTCCCACCTTCTCCCCAATCCCTGTGGAAGCGAGTCCCACATTCTCCCCACTCCCTGTGGGAGCGAGTCCCACATTCTCCCCACTCCCTGTGGGAGCGAGTCCCACATTCTCCCCACTCCCTGTGGGAGCGAGTCCCACATTCTCCCCACTCCCCGTGGGCGTGGGTCCCACATTCTCCCCACTCCCCGTGGGCGTGAGTCCCACATTCTCCCCACTCCCCGTGGGAGCGAGTCCCACATTCTCCCCACTCCCCGTGGGAGCGAGTCCCATATTCTCCCCAATCCCTGTGGGAGCGAGTCCCACATTCTCCCCCACTCCCCGTGGGAGCGAGTCCCACATTCTCCCCACTCCCCGTGGGCGTGAGTCCCACATTCTCCCCACTCCCCGTGGGAGCGAGTCCCACATTCTCCCCACTCCCCGTGGGAGCGAGTCCCACATTCTCCCCAATCCCTGTGGGAGCGAGTCCCACATTCTCCCCACTCCCCGTGGGAGCGAGTCCCACATTCTCCCCACTCCCTGTGGGAGCGAGTCCCACATTCTCCCCCACTCCCTGTGGGAGCGAGTCCCACATTCTCCCCACTCCCTGTGGGAGCGAGTCCCACATTCTCCCCACTCCCTGTGGGAGCGAGTCCCACATTCTCCCCACTCCCTGTGGGAGCGAGTCCCACACTCTCCCCACTCCCCGTGGGAGCGAGTCCCACATTCTCCCCTCTCCCTGTGGGAGCGAGTCCCACATTCTCCCCAATCCCTGTGGGAGCGAGTCCCACATTCCCCCCCACTCCCCGTGGGATCGAGTCCCACATTCTCCTCACTCCCCGTGGGATCGAGTCCCACATCCTCCCCACTCCCCGTGGGATCGAGTCCCACATTCTCCTCACTCCCCATGGGAGTGAGTCCCACATTCTCCCCACTCCCCGTGGGAGCGAGTCCCACATTCTCCCCACTCCCCATGGGAGTGAGTCCCACATTCTCCCCACTCCCCGTGGGAGCGAGTCCCACATTCTCCCCACTCCCCATGGGAGCGAGTCCCACATTCTCCCCACTCCCCGTGGGAGCAAGTCCCACATTCTCCCCACTCCCCGTGGGAGCGAGTCCCACATTCTCCCCACTCCCCGTGGGAGTGAGTCCCACATTCTCCCCCACTCCCCGTGGGAGCGAGTCCCACATTCTCCCCACTCCCTGTGGGAGCGAGTCCCACATTCTCCCCACTCCCTGTGGGAGCGAGTCCCACATTCTCCCCACTCCCCGTGGGAGCGAGTCCCACATTCTCCCCAATCCCTGTGGGAGCGAGTCCCACATTCTCCCCACTCCCTGTGGGAGCGAGTCCCACATCCTCCCCACTCCCTGGGTAAAGACGTTTCTCCTGAATTCCCATTGGATTGATTAGTGACTGTCTCTTGTCAATGGCCCCCAGAATTGCGATTCCTCGCGCTCGAGTGGAAATAGTTCTCTGCCTCTATTCTTTAAAGTATTGGCTGGCATCTCAGACAGCAAAGGGTTAATTTCAATCTCACCCAGAGGTGGAGGATCCTTTTCCCAAAGCTCGGAGCTCGTCACAGGAGATCTTGATCCAGCGAGGAAGATCACCAGCAGCTGTGTGGGGTCTCAGCTTGTAGCTTGTACCTTCCTGACATTCCGAGACAGAGACTGAGTGAAGCCCGTGGAACACAGCACTCCGACACTCACAGACACCAACTGGGTGCTGTTTGCATAATGAGAGGATATTATAGACGGATGGGAGGGAGTTATGAAAATAAGTGGCTCTCCCCTCCCCCAGCCTCCCTCGCTTCCTCCTGAATCTAGCACCTTTTCCTGACTTTAAATACTTTTTCGCAACAAGTAACACCAAATCGGAGTGTCTGGACAGGAACATGCTGATTTTATCTGGCTGTGTGTATGTTTTTTTAATGTATATTTTTGGCACCTTCTCAAATCGTTTGACAGAATCTTATTGGAGGCTGACCGACCCATCCTGTCTATGGCAGCTCTTTGAAGATCATAGAATCATATAATCCCTTGCAGAAGGAGGCCATTCAGCCCATCGAGCCCACACCGACCACAATCCCACCCAGACCCCACACCCGCAATCCCACACATTTACCCTGCCAATCCCCCGACACTAAGGGGCAATTTAGCGTGGCCAATCAACTTAACCCGCACATCTTTGGACTGTGGGAGGTATCCGGAGCACCCGGAGGAAACCCACGCAGACACGAGGAGAATGTGCAAACTCCACACAGACAGTCACCCAAACCGGGAATTGAACTGGCGCTGTGAGGCAGCAGTGCTAACCCACTGTGCCACCATGTGATCAACACAATTAGTCCCAGCACCCCCTCTGCTCCTCCCCCGCATAATTGTCCATTTTATTTTCAAATATTTACCCAATTGCCTTTGGAAAGGACCTGGGGGTCCTTGTGCATGAGACGCAAAAGCCCAGTCTGCAGGTACAACAGGTGATCAAGAAGGCAAATGGGATGTTGGCCTATATTGCGAGGGGGATAGAATATAAAAGCAGGGATGTCTTGATGCACCTGTACAGGGCATTGGTGAGGCCGCAGCTGGAATACTGTGTGCAGTATTGGTCCCCTTATATGAGGAAGGATATATTGGCATTGGAGGGAGTGCAGAGAAGGTTCACCAGGTTGATACCGGAGATGAGGGGTTTGGATTATGAGGAGAGGCTGAGGAGATTGGGTTTGTACTCGTTGGAGTTTAGAAGGATGGGGGGGATCTTATGGAGACTTATAAGATAATGCGGGGGCTGGATAGGGTGGAGGCGGAGAGATTCTTTCCACTTAGTAAGGAAGTTAAAACTAGAGGACACAGCCTCAAAATAAAGGGGGGTCGGTTTAAGACAGAGTTGAGGAGGAACTTCTTCTCCCAGAGGGTGGTGAATCTCTGGAATTCTCTGCCCACTGAGGTGGTGGAGGCTACCTCGCTGAATATGTTTAAAGCGTGGATGGATGGATTCCTGATCGGTAAGGGAATTAAGGGTTATGGGGATCAGGCGGGTAAGTGGTACTGATCCACGTCAGATCAGCCATGATCTTATTGAATGGCGGGGCAGGCTCCAGGGGCTAGATGGCCTACTCCTGCTCCTATTTCTTATGTTCTTATGTTCTAAGTTATTATTGAATCTGCTTCAGCGCCTTCCAGATCACAACAACTCACTGTGTAAAAAAACATTTTCCTCATCTCCCCCTCTGGTTCTTTTCTCAATTCTTTTCAATCTGTTTCCCACCCCCCTACCTCTCCCCCACCGCCTCTGGTTACTCGCTCTCCCTGCTGTTTGAAACTGATTCCTGGGGTGAAGGGGGTTGTCTTATGGGGAAAGGTTGAGCAGGTTGGGCCCAGACTCATTGGAGTTTAGAAGAATGAGAGGGGATCTTATTGAAACATAAGATTCTGAGGGGGCTTCACAGGGTGGATGCCGAGAGGATGTTTCCCCCTCATGGGGGAATCTACAACTAGGGGGCACAGTTTCAATATAAAGGTTTGATTTGATTTGATTTGGTTTATTATTGTCACGTGTATCAGGATACAATGAAAAGTATTGTTTCTGTACACTATACAGACAAAGCATACCCTTCATAGAGAAGGAAAGGAGAGAGTGCAGAATGTAGTGTTACAGTCATAGCTAGGGTGTCAAGAAAGATCAACTTAATGCGAGGTAGGTCCTTACAAAAGTCTGATGGCAGCAGGGAAGAAGCTGTTCTTGAGTTGATTGGTACGTGACCTCCAAGTTTTGAATCTTATCGAGGGTAGGCTGAGTGTGGAATTGGGCGCAATCAGATCAGACATAATCATACTGAATGGTGGAACAGGCTGCAAGTCCGAGTCCCTACTCCTGCTCCTAATTCCAAGAATCGCAAACCCAAACCCTACCTGCCTCAAGAACCTGCTCGACAGAAGAGTTTTACGGACTCGAAACATTCACTCTGTTTCTCTCTCCGCAGATGCTGCCAGTCCTGCTGGGTTTATCCAGAAGTTTCTATTTTTATTTCAATGCTGGATTTAACAGAGGTGGGACTCCGAGATGTGTCCCAATCCCAGCTGGTGATTCAATCCCAGCTGATGTTGCTACTGGACAAGTCAGACCCAAGGGTGGAACCCGGTTTGATAGATCCTCACTTTTATTTTTTGTTTGAAAATGTGGAGAGAAGCTACTGAGCAGAGTCACAGGAGTCGGCAGATAGACTTTCAACAAAGAAAAGATGTACTATATCACACGACACCTTCACCCTAATTGTATCTTCACAGATTTTTTTCATTCATTCGTGGGACATGGGCGTCGCTGGTTGGCCAGCATTTATTGCCCATCCCTAGTTGCCCTTGAGAAGGTGGTGGTGAGTTGCCGCCTTGAATCACCGCAGTCCACATGCTGTGGGTTGACCCACAAACCTGAAACTTTGTTGTGATTGATACAACTGAGTGCTTGCTAGCACTCTGACAGTGCGGCACTCCCTCAGTACTGACCCTCTGACAGTGCGGCACTCCCTCAGTACTGACCCTCTGACAGTGCGGCACTCCCTCAGTACTGACCCTCTGACAGTGCGGCACTCCCTCAGTACTGACCCTCTGACAGTGCGGCACTCCCTCAGTACTGACCCTCTGACAGTGCAGCACTCCCTCAGTACTGACCCTCTGACAGTGCGGCACTCCCTCAGTACTGACCCTCTGACAGTGCAGCACTCCCTCAGTACTGACCCTCTGACAGTGCGGCACTCTCTCAGTACTGACCCTCTGACAGTGCGGCACTCCCTCAGTACTGACCCCCTGACAGTGCGGCACTCCCTCAGTACTGACACTCTGACAGTGCGGCACTCCCTCAGTACTGACCCTCTGACAGTGCGGCACTCCCTCAGTACTGACCTTCTGACAGTGCGGTACTCCCTCAGTACTGACCCTCTGACAGTGCGGCACTCCCTCAGTACTGACCCTCTGACAGTGCGGCACTCCCTCAGCACTGACCCTCTGACAGTGCGGCACTCCCTCAGTACTGATCCTCTGACAGTGCGGCACTCCCTCAGTACTGACCCTCTGACAGTGCAGCACTCCCTCAGTACTGACCCTCTGACAGTGCGGCACTCCCTCAGTACTGACCCTCTGACAGTGCGGCACTCCCTCAGTACTGACACTCTGACAGTGCGGCACTCCCTCAGTACTGACCCTCTGACAGTGCGGCACTCCCTCAGTACTGACCTTCTGACAGTGCGGCACTCCCTCAGTACTGACCCTCTGACAGTGTGGCACTCCCTCAGTACTGACCCTCTGACAGTGCGGCACTCCCTCAGTACTGACCTTCTGACAGTGCGGCACTCCCTCAGTACTGACCCTCTGACAGTGTGGCACTCCCTCAGTACTGACCCTCTGACAGTGTGGCACTCCCTCAGTACTGACCCTCTGACAGTGTGGCACTCCCTCAGTACTGACCCTCTGACAGTGCGGCACTCCCTCAGTACTGACCCTCTGACAGTGTGGCACTCCCTCAGCACTGACCCTCTGACAGTGCGGCACTCCCTCAATGAATTGGTGTTTTCAGTAAATTGGAACCAGCAAAGATGAGAATGTTGAAAGACAGGTTCTGAATTGTCACTGCCTCGGGAGATTGTGGTTGTTTTGGAACAGAGAAACCTTTGTCTCGCTCTGAGATTGTTTAGTTCCACTCTACCTGCTCCTGTGATCCACAGGTTCACGCAGGGCGAGGGACAGTCACAGCTGGGCGTTCTGGCTCAAAGCTGGCGCATGAATTTGGGGTGTGGAGGAGAACGAGATGAGGTGGTGGGCCCACGGGATGTAGGAAAGGTGACGGAGGTGGGTGAAGGTTTGGGTGGTCTGATGGGGGATATTAGGGGTTTATGTGGGGGAAACTACAGGACTAAGACCACAAGGCCACAAAACATTGGAGCAGAATGAAGCCATTCGAGGCATCAAGTCTGCTCCATCGTTCAAAGCGTCGTGACTGGAAGATGTGGTTCGGGGTTTGGGTGCGGGGAGTGGGGGATGGGAGAGTGTGAGGGTGGGGGTGGATCTTCTGCCCACTCCCTGTCCTCAGTGAAGGATTTTGTTCGGGACAATGTGCAGACTGACCATTCATTCACAGAGATAGTATTTCTGAAGAAAAGAGCAAATTACTGCCGATGCTGGAATCTGAAACCAAAATCATAGAATCATAGAAACCCTACAGTGCAGAAAGAGGCCATTCAGCCCATCGAGTCTGCACCGACCACAATCCCACCCAGGCCCTACCCCCCATATCCCTACATATTTACCCGCTAATCCCTCTAACCTACACATCTCAGGACACTAAGGGGCAATTTTTAGCATGGCCAATCAACCTAACCCACACATCTTTGGACTGTGGGAGGAAACCGGAGCACCCGGAGGAAACCCACGCAGACACGAGGAGAATAGAAACATAGAAACATAGAAACCCTACAGTGCAGAAGGAGGCCATTCGGCCCATCGAGTCTGCACCGACCACAATCCCACCCAGGCCCTACCCCCACATATTTTACCCGCTAATCCCTCTAATTTACACATCCCAGGACTCTAAGGGACAATTTTTAACCTGGCCAATCAACCTAACCCGCACATCTTTGTGCAAACTCCACACAGACAGTGACCCAAGCCAGGAATTGAACCCAGGTCCCTGGAGCTGTGAAGCAGCAGTGCTAACCACTGTGCTACCGTGCCGCCCTTGGAAAATGCTGGAAAATCTCAGCAGGTCTGGCAGCATCTGTAAGGAGAGAAAAGAGCTGACGTTTCGAGTCCAGGTGACCCTTTGTCAAAGCTAAAAGAAAGTGGAAGGCATTTATACTGTTGGGTGAGGGATTGAAAGATGAGTCATTGCCCCCCTCCCCCTTTTCCCCTATTTCATCCTTCCTTTCCTTACCCTTTGCCCCTTTTTCTCAATTATACCTCTCTCCCCCCCTCCCCCACATCTTCACCTGTCACAGTTTACCCTCTGATTTTAGCTTCTCTGCCGTTTGGCTATTCACACCCTTTATTCTCTCTGTGGACAGCCATTAGCAGCCTTTCCCCTGGTTTCTGTGGTTATGACTCATCTTTCATCTCTCACAATGCCTACACTCTAAAGTTTATTTATTAGTCACAAGTAAGGCTTACATTAACACTGCAATGAAGTTACTGTGAAATTCCCCTAGTCGCCACACTCTCTAACCAGCACGTCTTTCAGACTGTGGGAGGAAACCGGAGCACCCGGAGGAAACCCACGCAGACACGGGGAGAACGCACAGACTCTGCACAGACAGAGTCCCAAGCCGGAATCGAACCCGGGTCCCTGGCGCTGTGAGGCAGCAGTGCTAACCACTGTGCCACCGTGCCACCCGGCTCACACCCAGGTGATACAGGGTTTTGAAGGATCTGGGTGATTATTGAGTTGTCTCTTTGGGGAAACGAGATACCCACACGTGTCTGGCTGATGATGGCAGTTCACTATCTGTAGGCACAGTCGAGGAGAGTTACATTGCTGCACATGTCTTCATAAGGGCTGCCACTGAGCGGACAACAGGCCTCCTAAGGATGAGGTTCCGATGCTCGGACCGCTTAGGTGGGCCTCTCCATTACTCAGCACAGAAAGTGCCCGGATCATCATTATCTCCATGTCCTGAACATCCTCACGCTATAACGAGGGGATGTGTTGACTCAGAGGGACACAGAGGACAAAGGTGTTTCCTCTGATGATGAGGACAGTGAGGAGAGCTGGGATGTCACTGAGCCACATACAGAGGCCATTGCAAGGGTACGATGCAGCAGAGAGGCCTGTGACAATCTGATAACTAACAGAGGGTGGGTGCCTGGAACTCGCTGCCGGGGGAGGTAGTGGAAGCGGATACGACAGTGGGTTTTAAGGGGCGTCTTGACAAATACATGAATAGGATGGGAATAGAGGGATATGGTCCCCGGAAGCGTAGGGGGTTTTAGTTAAGTCGGGCAGCATGGTCGGTGCAGGCTTGGAGGGCCGAAGGGCCTGTTCCTGTGCTGTAATTTTCTTTGTTCTAGATCCCAGCCGAGTCAGCTGCTGGACCTCCTTCACTCTCTGAATTTCTATCTGCCGGCTGGAAGTTCCCAGCTCCATTTTGGTTTTAGACGTTATACCCGTCTCCAATGTACCTGGATTTATGATAACTGGATTAAATTTCACGGCTTAACATCTGCCCTGCTGCTGGTTTGATCCTGTGCATGCGCTAAACTGCACCGCTATACAGAACCCTCGCATTAAATGCGTAGATTTGAACCTGCACACCTCTCCATCCACCTGTGACCTCGGGCACTCTGTCTACACCTCCCGCTGCCTCGGCAAAGCAGCCAGTATAATTAAGGACCCCACGCACCCCGGACATTCTCTCTTCCACCTTCTTCCTTCAGGAAAAAGACACAAAAGTCTGAGGTCACGTGCCGACCGACTCAAGAACAGCTTCTTCCCTGCTGCTGTCAGACTTTTGAATGGACTTACCTTGCATTAAGTTGATCTTTCTCTACACCCTAGCTATGACTGTAACGCTACATTCTGCAATCTCTCCTTTCCTTCTCTATGAACGGTATGCTTTATCTGTATAGCGTGCAAGAAATAATATTTTTCATTGTATGCTAATACATGTGACAATAATAAATCAAATCAAATCAAAATCATGTGTCTATCTCAATAACTGAACCCACAGTGTGTCTACACAATCCCTTATGAGTGATTGATGCCTTTATATCATTACAACATTGTTCAGCGGTGTCAAACAGCCTGACAGCAAGGTTACGTACAGCTATGACTTGGTGGACAGCCGTAGATCAAGCCACATTGAATGAGACAATCCTGAATGTTGTTGTCAGACCACAATGTGTTTGCAGCATTGGAGAGTGTTGAAATTGCAGCAGGAAACCTTTGAAGACACATTGTCGAGATAAAGATGGTCAGCAGACTGCTCAGTAGCAGCAGTGTGTACCATCTACAAGATGGACTGTCAAAAACTCACCAAAGATCCTTAGACAGCACCTTCCAAACCCGCAGCCACTTCCATCTAGAAGGACAAGGACAGCAGATACCTGGGAACACCACCACCTGGAAGTTCTCCTTCCTGATTTGGAAATATATCGCCGTTCCTTCACAGTCGCTGGGTCAAAATCCTGGAATTCCCTCCCTAACGGCATTGTGGGTCAACCCACAGCACGTGGACTGCAGCGATTCAAGAAGGCAGCTCACCACCACCTTCTCAAGGGCAGCTAGGGATGGGCAATAAATGCTGACCAGCCAGCGACGCCCATGTCCCATGAACGAATAAAAAAAAGGCAGATCTCTAGTGGCGCGTGGGATAGTGCGTTATGAGAAACAAAACCAGATGAGTTCTGTCAGGTAAGGTGAGTGACCAGGATGTGAGAAAGCGAGGGAGCCAAGTACAAAGTACAAAACATCATTGATTCCAAATGAAATTCCGAGCCATCCTTGGTCCATAGTCACATCCAACCCCCTTCATGTTCAGGACACTGACTCCGTCATCATCATCATCATCATATTTACCAAGCACACCATTATCTGCTCTTCGTACAATACATCAAGCACAATCAGGCATACTCTAAGTTCCATTCATGTTTATTTTCTGTGCCTAGAGAGATCATTACGGATAATGGTCTGCAATTTATGTTCCTGCGTGAGATGTGGAACATCAATCACACTACTTCTTCTCCTCGTTACCCCCGATCTAACGGCCTTGCTGAATGAATGTCTCATTCACGCAATGAAATCCCCAATTCTAAATGTGGACAGACCAAGCAAGACCTACACATTGCATTGTTACACCTGAGGGTGACACCTTCAGGTCCAACTATGTCATCACTGGCAGACCTCACCTGAAGCAGGGGCTTAAGGCTCCGAAAGCTTGTGTGGCTTTTGCTACCAAATAAACCTGTTGGACTTTAACCTGGTGTTGTTAGACTCCTTACTGTGTTTACCCCAGTCCAATACTGGCATCTCCACATCAGGTTGGCACAGCCAGGTTGGCATTGCTGGATCTTGAGCCCCATTGCTGATCCCACAGATGGAGAGAGGGGTTCATGATCGGTCCCATAGTGTAAATAGTTATATTTCTTTGGAAGCAAAGAGCTGAATTTCAGAGGTGAGGTGAGAGTGACAGCCCTTGACATCAAGGCTGCAGTGTGGCATCAAGGAGCCCGAGCAAAACTGGAATCAATGGGTTTCAGGGGGCAAAAACTCTGCTGGTTGGAGTCATACCTGGTACATAGGAAGATGGTTGTGGTTGTGGAGGGTCAGTCATCTCAGCTCCAGGACATCTCTGCAGGAGTCCCTCAGGGGAGTGTCCGAGGCCCAACAATCACCAGCCGCTTCATCAATGACCTTCCCTCCGTCATAAGGTCAGAAGTGGGCATGTTCGCCGATGATTGCACAATGTTCAGCACCATTCGTGACTCCTCAGATACTGAAGCAGCCCATGTTCAAATGCAGCAAGATCTGGACAAGATCCAGGCTTGGGCTGACAAGTGGCAGTAACATTCACACCACACAAGGTCCAGGCAATGACCATCACCAATCAGAGAGAACATAACCATCTCCCCTTGACATTCAATGGCATTAGCATCGCTGCATCCCCACTCTCAACTTCCTGGTGGTTGCCATTGTTAGAGTCCTGGGCCCACACCCCAAGGTATATTATGAAGCCAGACTAAACCCCAACAATATATAATGTATATATTGAATATATAATGTATATAATGTATAAAATGATGAAGGGGATAGATAGAGTGAACGTTCAAAGACTATTTCCTCGGGTGGATGGAGCTATTACAAGGGGGCATAACTATAGGGTTCGTGGTGGGAGATACAGGACGGATATCAGAGGTAGGTTCTTTACGCAGAGAGTGGTTGGGGTGTGGAATGGACTGCCTGCAGTGATAGTGGAGTCAGACACTTTAGAAACATTTAAGCGGTTATTGGATAGGCACATGGAGCACACCAGGATGATAGGGAGTGGGATAGCTTGATCTTGGTTTCAGATAAAGCTCGGCACAACATCGTGGGCCGAAGGGCCTGTTCTGTGCTGTACTGTTCTATGTTCTATGTTCTATGTTCTAATTTTTCTATTTTGGAATAGATGTGAGGAAAGGATGCTTTGCCTCAGGAGTGATTCCGCTGACAAATTAGGGATCTTTTATCAAAACAAACTTTATTCACAACACAGTTTAAATAGACCTCAAACAAATGAAGCAGCATTAACAGTTAAACAATATTTTTAAAGTGAAAGGAAACATAATTAATTTCTAATTTGTCGCTGTTTCAGATCACAGTAACTTCATTGCAGTGTTAATGTAAGCCTACTTGTATCACTAATAAATAAACTTTAAACTTTAAAAAAGCAACATCCTCTTACAGATTTAAAATTCCACTTTAAATACAGTTAGCAATGATAAATATACTTGCTTTAAGGAGTGTATTTAGTCTTGAAGCTTTTCGAGAGATTTTATGGAGAGAGCAGCTTGGAGACCTCCATCTTTTAACAAACCCCAGCCAGAACTGAAAACTGTTTCTCGCTGCGACATACCTAGCTCCTCCCATTAACCACATTATCACATGACTCTGTTAATCAACATAATCAAAAGCTCCAGGAAAAATTTCCATCGATCAACAAAAGTCCATTAGCTCTCTCCTAAGTAAACACTACACTAATGAATAATTATCCTGCTCTCCCAGCATCTAAGCTGTATTTCCTCCATACACACCGACTGCCTGTAGAAAAAAACTGAACTTTAAAACATTCCCGTTAAACATAAAATATATCAATAGCACACTGTCATCACATCATTGACCCAGAAACTGAACTGGACTAGCCATGTAAATACAGCGGCTACAAGAGCAGGTCAGAGTTTAGGAATCCTATGGTGAGTAACTCACCTCCTGACTCCCCAAAGCCTGTCCACCATCTACAAGGCACAAGTCAGGAGTGTGATGGAATGCTCCCCACTTGCCTGGATGGGTGCGGCTCCAACAACACTCAAGAAGCTCGACACCATCCAGGACAAAGCAGCCCAGTCGATTGGCACCACATCTACAAACGTCCACTCCCTTCACCACCGATGCAGTGGCAGCCGAGTGTACTGTAGTTATTGTGGGGTCTGTCTCAGTACAGCAGAAGATGGTCACCTGGCTTGAAGGACCAATGGGAACTGAGAGTGAGTGATTACTCCAGAGTGTGGAGTCCTCCCTTGGGCAGCCATGCAGTAAGTATGTATGGGCTGGAGCAGCCAGGGAGGTTACTCCAGTTTGCAGTCTGGGGCTGCAAACTCCTGGACATAGTTTCTCTTTATCAATAACTGCCTTTTGATCCTAATTAAGCCTGGAGTGCCAGGAGTGTGCCACGCTATTACCATACCAGGAGCCAGACCAAGCTGTGATCCAAGCAGAAAGAATGCTTTCTATGGTGCATCTGTAAAAGTTGGTGAGAGTCGTAGCTGACATGCCAAATTTCCTTAGTCTTCTGAGAAAGTAGAGGTGTTGGTAGGTTTTCTCAACTATAATGTTGGCATGGGGGGTCCACCGGAATTAGTGGCAGAGCCCAGGATGATGGGAATGACCTGGTGGGATGGGTGACCGCACCTTGGCGTGAAGTGAGACTCGACACAATCCAGTTCAAATCTTCACCATCCAAGTGCGCATGTGACCAGGAGCCAGCTGGTTAACAACAACAACAACAACAACAACTTCTATTCATATAGCACCTTTGAGATAATGAAACATCCTGAGGGGTTTCACAGGAACATCAGAAAACAAAGTACAACACCGAGCCACGTAAGGAGAAATGAGGTCAGATTATCTTGGGTCACAGAGACCCGGGTTCGATTTCCGGCTTGGGTCACTGTCTGTGCGGAGTCTGCACATTCTCCCCGTGTCTGCGTGGGTTTCCTCCGGGTGCTCCGGTTTCCTCCCGCATTGTGAAAGACGTGCTGGTTAGGGTGCATTGACCCGAACAGGCGCCGGACTGTGACGAGTAGGGGAATTTCACAGTAACTTCATTGCAGTGTTAATGTACGCCTCACTTGTGACTAATAAATAAACTTTACTTTAATTTTAATTCCTCCCATAGTCTGAAAGACGTGCTGGTTGGGTGCATTGGCCATGCTAAATTCTCCCTCAGTGTACCAGAACAGGCGCCGGAGTGTGGCAACTGGAGTATTTTCACAGTGGCTTCATGTAAGCCGACTTACATGAATTATGTACATGGATTAATAAATAAATAAATCTTAAAGGAGGAAAGAGAGACAGAGAGAGACGTAGAGAATTGGGGAAGAGATTCCAGAGATCATTGCCCAGGCCGGCACGGCCACCAATGGCGGACCAATCAAAATCAGGGATGCTCAAGAGGCTGGAATTAGAGGAGTGCCGAGATCTGGGAGGGTTGTGGGATTGGAGGGGATTACACAGATAGGGAGGGAGTGAGGCCATGGGTGGATTTGAGAATAAGGATGAGAATTTTAACATCACAGCGTCACTTCACCAGGAGCCAGTAAACAGGGTGATAGGGGAACAGTGTACGTTGGGACAGAGTTTTAGATGACCTGACATTTACAGATGGTAGGATGTGAGACCAGCCAGGAACTGGAACAGTCATGTTCAGAGGTGATGATGGCCTGGATGGGGGCTTCAGCAGCAGATCAGTTGAGACGGGGTGAAGTTGGCAGATGAATGGAGGTGAAAATAGGCGATGGCAGAGAAATGAGGTCAGATAAGCTGACTGTGGGATGTTCGGGTTGTTCCCTGTCATGTTCACTGACCACATATAGATTTAAATGCCTGTGCATCACACCTCATTGCTAAAAATCAGTTGCTATTGAGTGGCAGCAACGAGGGAGGGCAATGCCAGCTATGGTCAGTCCATGTCAGTCATTGTGTGGTCCACATGCACTGACTTCCTTTCTCATTAACTAAATGTACGAATACATCCATTACAGATGACTTGTCCTCCCTAACAGCACTGTGGATGTACCTACAAAACACAAACTGCACCGGTGCAAGAAAGCAGCTCACCACCACCTTTACAATGGCAATTAGGGATGGGCAATAAATGTTGTGATGTGGAGATGCCGGCGTTGGACTGGGGTAAGCACAGTAAGAAGTCTCACAACACCAGGTTAAAGTCCAACAGGTTTATTTGGTAGCAAATACCATAAGCTTTCGGAGCGCTGCTCCTTCGTCAGATGGAGTGGTCTCTGAACCACTCTGGAACATGAAGCTATTCAGAGAATATCGGAGCAGGAGTAGGCCATTTGGCCCTTTGTACCTGCTGCTACATGATCATGGCTGATCTTCTATGTCAACACCATACCTCCCGCGCTCTCAGACAGAGACCACTCCATCTGACGAAGGAGCATTGCTCCGAAAGCTTACGGTATTTGCTACCAAATAAACCTGTTGGACTTTAACCTGGTGTTGTGAGACTTCTTACAATAAATGTTGGCCAGTCAGCAACGTCCATGTCAATGAAAGAATGTTTAAAAAAGGAAGTTAGCAGAGAAGCCAATAACCAGGGAGAATAAGAGAACGTGGAGGATTAGAGAGGAGTTGAGGAGTATTTCATTTCCCCTGGGGGTGGTGGGAGTTGAAACTCACTGACTGAAAGAGTGACGGAGGCAGAAACATTTCAACAATACGTGGAGATTGTGTGAAGAGCTGCAGCTTCCCAGCCACAGACAGGGTCTCCAACTCTCCCTGAACACACTGCAGCTTCCCAGCCACAGACAGGGTCTCCAACTCTCCCTGAACACACTGCAGCTTCCCAGCCACAGACAGGGTCTCCAACTCTCCCTGAACACACTGCAGCTTCCCAGCCACAGACAGGGTCTCCAACTCTCCCTGAACACACTCCAGGAGACATTCGCAGGACTAATATCACGGAAAGCCAGCGGTGTGTTCTGCAGGTGACATTTCTGCAGAGTCTGCAGGAGAAACTGTTTAATGGTAAATTTAGAATCTAATACAAACAATAAATGATTTTCTTCTTTAGGGGAGACAGTGGCAGTGTTGCTGGAACAGGCACAGGGGACACGAGTTCAAATCCTACCATGGCAACTGGTGGAGCTTAAATTCAGTTAATTAATCTGGAACATGAAGCTATTCAGAGAATATCGGAGCAGGAGTAGGCCATTTGGCCCTTTGTACCTGCTGCTACATGATCATGGCTGATCTTCTATGTCAACACCATACCTCCCGCGCTCTCCCCATTCCCCTCGACACCTCTAGAGTCTAGAAATCTAGTTCCTTCTTAAATATATTCAGTCACTTGCCCTCCACGGCTTTCTGTGGTAGAGAATTCCACAGGTTCACCACCCTCTGAGTGAAGACATTTTTGCCTCATCTCAATCTTAAATGGCCCACCCCGTATCCTGAGACTGTGACCCCTTGTCCTAGACCCACCTCCCCCCCCAGCCAGAAGAAACAACATCCCTGCATCCAGTCTGCCCAGCCCTGTCAGAATTTTATACATTTCAATGAGTTCCTCTCTCATTATTCTAAATTCCAGTGAATACAGGCCCAGTCGACCCAATCCCTCCTCATCCGACAATCCTGCCATCCCAGGAATCAGTCTGGTGAACCTTCGCTGCACTCCCTCTGTAACAAGTATATCCTTTCTTAGATAAGGAGACCAAAACTGCGCCCAATACTCCAGCTGTGGTCTCACCAAGGCTCTGTACAGCTGCAGTAAGACATCCTTGCTCCTATAACTCAAATCCTCTTGCAATGAAGTCCAACATACCATTTACCTTCCTAACCGCTTGCTGTACCTGCCTGTTTGCTTTCAGTGACTGGGGCACTGGGACACCCAGATCCCTCTGTATATCAACATTTCCCAATCTCTCACCATTTAAATAATACTCTGCCATTCTGTTTCCCTGTCTGAAATGCATAACTTCATATTCATCCATGTTTTACTGCATCCGCTGTGCGTTTGCCACCCACTCAACTTGTCTAAATGACCTTGAAACCTCTGAACATCCTTCCTCATAGCTCACATTCCCACTAAGTTTTGTGTCATCAGCAAACTTAGAAATGTTACTTTTGGTTTCTTCATCCAAATCATTAATATATATAGTGAATAGTTGGAGCCCTAGCAATGATCCCTGTGGGACCCCCGCTAGTCACTGCCTGCCACTCTGTAAAAGACCCATTTATTCCTACTCTCTGTTTCCTGTCCGCTAACCAGACCTCAATCCGTGCCAATAGATTACCCCCAATCCCGTGTGCCTTAATTTTGCACACTAACTTTTTATGTGAGACCTTATCAAAAGCTTTCTGAAAATCCAGATACATTATCTATTCTGCTAGTTATATCCTCAAAAATTTCCAGCCAGTCTGTCAAACATGATTTCCCTTTCCCAAATCCATGTTGACTTTGTCTGACCCTGCTGATGTCCTGTTGTCACATTCTTTACAATAGACTCTGGTATTTTCCCTATTACTGATGTTAGTCTAACCGCTCTGTAATTCCCTGTTTTCTCCCTGATAGATGTCACAGAATTGTTACTGTGCAGAATGAGGCCATTTGGCCCATCTTATCTGTACCGGCTCCCCAGACGAGCATCATGACTTAGTGCCATTCCCCTGCCTTTACCTCTGCACATTGTTTCCATTCAAATAATCATCTAATGTTCTCTTGACTGCCCCGATTTAACCTGCCTCTGCCTCACTTCCAGACAGTCCATTCCAGATCCAAACCCTCGCTGTGTGAGAAAACTTTTTCTCTCATCGCATTTGCTTCTTTTGCAAATCACTTTAAATCTGTGCCCTCTCGTTCTCGATCCCTTTACGAACAGGAACAGTTCCTCCCTGTCTACTCTGTCCAGCTCCCTCATGATTTTGGTTTGAGCCACTTATACACCATCTCCAATGTGTTCACATCCTTCCTATAATGTGACACCCAGGACTGTACACCTGTTCATTGCCTGGCAATCCCTCATGATGGGAGTTGGAGTTTTGTTCCCCTTCTTGGTGGTGGCTGATGTCGAGATCTGGGACTGAAATTGTTTAAAATATCATTTTAAAATCTCCCAGAATGCTTTACTTGGCCACCAGGAGATTGAAGCTGATTCCAGTAGACTCTCGGCCAATCCGGGTGGGTTGACAGCCCTGTAGCCACAGGCAAGGAGCTGGACAGTGGGATTGGATTGGGCAGTGTTCACATCAAAGTAAAATACCGCGGCTGCTGGAAATCTGAAATAAAAATAAAACAGTTGGAAATATCCAGCAGAGCCTAGCAGCATCCTTGGAGATAAACAGAGTTAACAGCAGGCTGTGATGACCATTCTGATGGAAGGCCACCTTGACCTGAAACGTTAACTCTGTTTCTCTCTCCACAGATGCTGCCAGACCTGCTGAGTTTTCCAGTGTTTTCTGTTTTATTGTGATGGATCTGATTGTGGCCTCAACTCCATTGTCCACCTACGGCCGATAGCCTTTGACTCCCTGGTCAAGCAAGAATCTATGTAATATTGCATTAAGTTAATCTTTCTCTACACCAGAGCTATGACTAGTGCTGGGTCCACTGTTTTTGTCATTTATATTAATGATTTGGATGAGAATATAGGCATATAGGCATGGTTAGTACGTTTGCAGATGACACCAAGATTGGCGGCACAGTGGACAGTGAAGACGGTTATCTTGGATTGCAACGGGATCTTGATCAATTGGGCCAGTGGGCTGACGAATGGCAAATGGAATTTAATTTAGATTGAACCAGGGCAGGACTTACTCAGTTAATGGTAGGGCGTTGGGGAGAGTTATAGAACAAAGAGATCTAGGGGTACATGTTCATAGCTCATTGAAAGTGGAGTCACAGGTGGACAGAGTGGTGAAGAAGGCATTCGGCATGCTTGCTTTCATTGGTCAGAACATTGAATACAGGAGTTGGGACACCTGTATTCCCAACTCCTGTATTCAATGTTCTGACCGATGAAACCAAGCATGCCGAATGCCTTCTTCACCACTCTGTCCACCTGTGACTCCACTTTCAAGCTGCCAGAGGTAGTAGTAGAGGCGGGCACAATTTTGTCTTTTAAAAAGCATTTAGACAGTTACATGGGTAAGATGGGTATAGAGGGATATGGGCCAAACACGGGCAATTTGGCATGTCAGCTATGACTCTCACCAACTTTTACATTTGCACCATAGAAAGCATTCTCTCTGGTTGTATCACAGCTTGGTATGGCTCCTGCTCTGCCCAAGACCGCAAAGAACTACAAAAGGTCGTGAATGTAGCCCAATCCATCACGCAAACCAGCCTCCCATCCATTGACACTGTCTACACTTCCAGCTGCCTCGGAAAAGCAGCCAGCATAATTAAGGACCCCACGCACTCTGCACATTCTTTCTTCCACCTTCTTCTGTTGGGAAAAAGATACAAAAGTCTGAGATCACGTACCAACCGACTCAAGAACAGCTTCTTCCCTGCTGCCTTCAGACTTTTGAATGGACCTACCTTAAGTTGATCTTTCTCTACACCCTAGCTATGACTGTAACACTAAATTCTGCATTCTCTCCTTTCCTTCTCGATGAATGGTATGTTTTGTCTGTATAGCGCACAAGAAATAATACTTTTCACTGTGTGTTAATACATGTGACAATAATAAATCAAATCAACTCAAAATCAAATCAAATCAATTGGAACTAGCTTAGGGGTTTAAAAAAGGGACGGCATGGACAAGTTGGGCCAAAGGGCCTGTTTCAATGCTCTAAACCTCTATGACTGGAACATTACATTCTGCACTCTCTCGTTTCCTTCTTTATGAACAGTATGCATTGTCTGTATAGGGTGCAAGAAACAATACTTTTCACTGTATGTTAATACACATGACAATAATAAATCAAATCAAATCAAATCAATAAAAGATTGAAAATATTTTGCTGTGTATTTCCAGCATTTTTTAATTTTATATTTATTTTTTAAAATACAGTTGCTATCTTTAAGTCTGAGATGGATAACCTTTCGTTTAGCAAAGGTATGAAGGGATATGGGCCAAAAGAAGGTAAATGGAATTAGGGCACAGATCAGCAATGATCTCATTACATGGCAGAACAGACTTAATGGGCTGAATGGCCTACTTCTGCTCCTATGTACGTCTCTTTCAGCTGGTACGAAGGTGATGGCCCGAATGGCCACCTTCTGTGCCGCAAAAGAGGAACCACATTTAACTGCAAGGTTGTTCGTGAAACTCATGCTGAGGTGGTGGCAGGTGCCACATAAATGCATGTTTGTCTATTGTAGAGAGGGTGAGACACATCCGCTGCATAGAGAGCAATTCAAAAAGAGCAGGTTCCGCCGAGATTTGAACTCGGATCGCTGGATTCAGAGTCCAGAGTGCTAACCATTACACCACGGAACCCGGGCTGCTCAGCCAGCCGCTGGGAGGCGTATTTCAGGGAGGAGACCCGCCTCCCGCGCCATTCCCCACCTTCCTGCAATAGCAGCAATGCTATTGGTCAGAGCATCACCACGTGAGCCGCAGATCGACAGATAAGACTTTAAAATATAAATCCCTCGGAACGATTCGTTTCTGTTCGATTCGAAATTAATTTCAGGCCGGGAGTAAATAAAAATATTGTAGTTAAATGGAAAAAAGTCCAAACAGTCCATCTCAGCCAGTGACGTACCCGTAGAGTGTGAACTTTGACCTTACCGGGGAGTTTATTTTTAATTTTTGCTCGAGTGTGAGGGTGGTTTTTCTTCGCTTTTAGACACGGGGCTGAAGAGAGAAAATTATTTTTCTTTTAAAATTATTTTTTAAAAGCTGACATTTCTGCAGTCGATGTGACGTCACAACAGTTTTGGTGACGTCGCAAACGTTCCCTCCCATCTCGCGATAAATAATAATCGATTGAATTATTGTTTATTCTGCTCCTATTATTAAATATCACGAACGGTCGCGTGTTTCTGTTGGAAACAAAGTTTATTTTAAAAAATAAAAAAAGAGGCAGTTGTTTAAACACTATTTTGTCGCCAGGCGCGAAGCGGAAGTGACGGCAGAAGGGGCACCGGAAGGTGAGGTGCCGCCGTTGCTGTGGAGACGCCAAGATGGCGGAGGAAGAGAGCGAGTGGGACGTGTGGATGCTGGAGTCCTTGAAGCTGTAGGTTCCATTGTGTCCGAGGCGCGGGGCGGGGCGGGGATGCTGGAGTCTCAGAGCTCCGGGGCCCATTGTGTCCGAGGCGCGGGGTGAGGGGGTCTCTCTCGGGGGGAGGGGGAGGAGGGAGGCGGTTGCCAACTGTGATGGGGCAGATTCCGGGAGGATTCATCCATTTCCTCCAATTCTGTCTTACGTTGCTGAGATAAATTATTTTTTAAAATCTCCAATTTAATATCCCACGTCATTATTTTACATCCCTCAATTCCTGGAGTTTTGGCAACCTTAAAATCCTAGCAACAAAAACAGAAAATGCTGAAAAATCTCAGCAGATCTGACAGCATCTTTGGAGAGAGAATAGAGCCAACGTTTCGAGTTTGAATGACCCTTTGTAAGAGCTCAGATTCATGGAATTCATGCTCAGTAGCAACAGTGTATACTATCCACAAGATGCATTGCATAATCCTTACACACAGCAAGATCCTTAGACAGCACCTTCCAAATCCATGACCACTTCCATCTAGAAGGACAAGGGCAGCAGATACATGGGAGCACCACCACATACAAGTTCTCCTCCAAGCCGCTCACCATCCTGACATGAAAATATATCAGCTGTTACTTCGCAGTCACTGGGTCAAAATCCTGGAATTCCCTCCCTACCATTATTGTGGGTCAACCCGCAGCATGTGGACTGCAGTGATTCAGGAAGGCAGCTCATCACCATCTTCTCGAGGGCAACTAGGGATGGGCAATAACTGCTGGCCAGCCACTGATACCAATGTCCCATGAATGAATTTTTAAAAAGTGTAGAAGGAGGGCATTCAGTCCTTTGTGCCTACACTGGCAACAATCCCACCCAGGTCCTATCCCTGTAACCCCATGTATTTACCCATGTAGTTAGGGCATCATGATTGGCGCAGGCTTGGAGAGCCAAAGGGCCTGTTCCTGTGCTGTACTTTTCTTTAATCTTGAGAATGGAGTTACTGAAAAATCACAATTAGTCACAATAGACCCAGGCGTGGGGCGGGGTGGGGGTGACGGATAACTGCTCTGAATTTTCCACTGGGAGACCAAGTCCATAATCTGAATGGGCTGAAGGGCCTCAGGTTTCACAATTCATCTGAAACACTGGGCTCTCCCTCATTACTGTCCCCAAGGGGGATGACGGTTAGAGAAGGTGCAGATGGACAAGGATGATGCCGGAACTGATAGGTTATATCTTTACCCCTGACACTGAGGGGCATTTTAGAATGGCAGTCATCTAACCTGCACATCTTTAGTGTGTGGGAAGAAACTGGAGCACCGAGAGGAAACCTATGCAGACACTGGGAAGAACGTGCAGACTCCACACAGACAATCACCCAAGGCCAGAATTGAACCTCAGTCCCTGGTGCTGTGAAGCAGCAATGCTAACCACTGTGCTGCTCATGGAAGGGATGAGTGGGATGAATGATCCAGAAAGAAAGGTATAGAATGTGTCATGGATGGAGGGAAGGAAGGTTGCGCAAATGGGAGTGTTGACTCCCTCTCTGGTACCTGACAGTGGTGAGGGAGCACTGAACTCATCAGGTGTCTCTCACTGTCTCTTCATGTGTGATTCTGATTGAGGCTCAGCATGAGGGTGGCAGATTACACAGAAGATTTATCCCAGAGGCATTGCCTCATTTTAAACCAGGATGGCGGCACAGTGGTTAGCACTATTCCTCAGCGCCAGGGACCCAGGTTTGAATCCTGGTTTGGGTCACTGTGTGGAGCCTGCACGTTCTCCCCCTGTCTGCATGGGTTTCCTCCGGGTGCTCCGGTTTCCCCTCTCAGTCCGAATGAAGTGCAGGTTGTGTGCGTTGGCCATGTAAAATTCTCTCTGTGTACCCGAACAGGCGCCGGACTGTGACGACTAGGGCACTTTCACAACTTCATTGCAGTGTTAATGTGAGCTGACTTGTGACACGAATTTAATTGGATTTGGGATGAGATTGTGAACACACTGGAGAAATGATTCTTTAAGATTCCCTGTGTCTTTGACCAAGCTTTTGGTCACCTGTCCTTGTGCAGCTCGGTGTTAAATTTTAAGTTTACAATGTTTTACTTCCATTTGCTGAATGTAAATTGTGGCTGAGGTTGGTCTTTGGGGTGTTCTTGTACGATGGCTGTCGATCACTATTCTGCGTGTCTGTTTCAGGTACAAAGACCTTCATGTGTTCGAGCTTCAGGAATCAACACGTGTTATAGAATGGATTCAGGACAGAAGTACGTCTCAGTCCCTTTTCCAAAATATTATGTGATCATTGGAGGGGGGAGAGTGCAAATTCAGCAGAATGATACCGGAGATGAAAGGGTTAAATTGAAGATGGGTTGCCCAGATTAGACTTGTATTCCCTTGAATTCAGACAGTTTGGGGATGATCTAATTACGATGATTGAAAGGGAGAAACTATTTCCTCTGCTGCATGGAGTCCAGAACAAGAGAACATTAAAACTTGGCTGTTCTGCCGAATGTTAACTTTGCCCCCCTGCCCCCCACAAAAAAAGTTGTAGATGCTGAGAGTCAGTTGAAACTTCCAAGACTGAGATTGATTGAATTTTTGTTGGATATTAAGTGTTATAGAATCTGAATGTAGCTGGTGCTCAAGTAAACGTATCCACGGTGGCACGGTGGTTCGCACTGCTGCCTCACAGCACCAGGGACCCGGGTTCAATTCCGACCTTGGGTCACTCTGCAGAGTTTGCATGTTCTCCCCTGTCTGCGTGGGCTTCCTCCGGATGCTCCGGTTTCCTCCCACACTCCAAATATGTGCAGGTTAGGTAGATTGGCCATGCTAAATTGCCCCTTAGTGTCCAAGAATGTGTAGGCTGGGGGATTAGCAGGGTACGTATGTGGGGTTGCAAGGATAGGGCTTGGATGGGATGCTCTTTCGGAGAGTCGGTACAGACTTGATGGGCGGAATGGCCGCCTCCTGCACTGTAGGGATTCTATGATTCTATTTAACTACAGGGACAGGCTCGTGGGGCTGAATGGCCTCTTGTCCTTGCGTTATATGACCCAACTGTTTGGTCACCCATCCTGATCACTGTCTGGTTCAGTGTTCACATGCCCCAGTCTGTTTGATTAGCGAGGGGCTCTGAGGCGTGAATATTCCTGTGTGAGTATGCACACACTGGCTGGCCTAATGCTGTTCTATATCCTGACTCTACCCTTCCCTATCTGGTAGGTATCTGTGTCGCTGGTTGCAGCATGGGGAAGAAGAATGAAATTCTAGAGCTCTCCCTCCCTCAGAAACTCTGTGCTAAAGGAAACCAGGTGAGAGTCTGACAGTCAATCCTCGTTCATCCACCTGAAGAGATCTGACGCCTCCACTCTTAGGCTATGACCAACTGAATTGGGAGCAGGAGGAGGCCATTTGGCCCCTCAAGCTTGCTCTATCATTTAATAAGATGGCTGATCTGCCAGTGTTTCAAATTCTACATCCCATTTACCCATGATAACCTTTGATTCACTTGCTTAACAAGAATCTACCGACATTAAAGACAAAATACTGCGGATGCTGGAATCTGAAACAGAAAATGCTGCAAAATCTCAGCAGGTCTGACAGCATCTGTGGAGGGAGAATAGAGCCAACGTTTTGAGTCTGGTTGACCCTTTGTCAGACTCTATCTGTCTCTGGCTTATAAATATTCAATGATCTCATAGAATCCTTACAGTGCAGAAGGAGGCCATTTGGCTTATTGAGTCTGCACAGACTCTCTGACAGAGCATCTTATCCAGGCCCAACCCTCCGCCCTTTCCCCGTAACCCTGTGCATTTATCATGACTAATCCACCTCGTCTACATATCTTTGGAGTGTGGGAGGAAACCGGAGCATCCAGAAGAAACTCCGCAGACACAGGGAGAACGTGCAAACTCCGCACAGTCAGTCAACCAAGGCTGGAATTGAACCCGGGTCTCTGGCTCTGTGAGACAGGAGTGCTAATCACTGTGTCCCCTAACCTGAGGCAGAATTCCCAAATCGCACAGCCCTCGGAGAGAAAACAATGATCCGCATTGCTGTCCAAAAAAGGCAAATCCTAATTTTAAACCAGTGCCTCTGTTCCATCTGGGGTGAAGTATCAGGAAGGAGGGGCAGGATTTCCAAACATCTTTAACCTCTATGTTTTCTCCTGTAGGGACTTTGCCCCGAGAGGGATTTCACAGTGAAACATGGCAGCTTCTCAGAGAGGCCCATTTATGAATTGAAACACGTCGCTGGAACCAGGTAGAGTACAAGTCTGTGTGCGGGATACGTTGTCTGCGGGGACCCCTTAGTCATCTTGTGTCACAGTGAGAAAGACGGAGGTTGAGGGGAGACCTGATAGAGGTCTACATAATTATGAGAGGCATTAACAGGGTGGATAGTCAGAGGCTTTTCCCCAGGGTGGAAGTGTCGATTACAGGGGGGGCACAGGTTCAAGGTGAGAGGGGAAAGTTTAAGGGAGATGTGCGGGGTAAGTTTTTCACACAGAGAGTGGTGGGTGCCTGGAACGCGCTGCCAGAGGAGGTGGTGGAAGCAGGAACATTAGCAACATTTAAGAGGCATCTGGATGGGTCCATGAATAGGGAGGGAATAGAGGGATACGGACCGAGTAAGGGCAGAAGGTTTTTTTTAGTTTAGTTCGGGCATCATGATCGGCACAGGCTTGGAGGGCCGAAGGGCCTGTTCCTGTGCTGTACTTTGCTTTAATCTTGAGAATGGAGTTACTGAAAAATCACATTAATTAGTCACAATAGACCCAGGCACGGAGGGGGGTGGGGGGGTGGTTTGACGGACAACTGCTCTGAATTTTTCACTGGGAGACCAAGCCCATAATCTGAATGGGCTGAAGGGCCTCAGGTTTCACAATTCATCTGAAACACTGGGCTCTCCCTCATTACTGTCCCCAAGGGGGATGCCGGAACTGATAGGTTATATCTTCAGAACAATTTGGAACAGTAATGCAGTTTTCTTTAGAAAAGAGAGGGGATCTTATTGAAACTTGCAGGATACGGCGCGGCCTGGATAGAGTGGACGTGGAGAGGATGTTCTCACCAGTAGGAAAAACTAGAACCAGAGGGCACAACCTCAGACTGAAGGGACGATCCTTTAAAACAGAGATGAAGAGGAATTTCTTCAGCCAGAGAGTGGTGAATCTGTGGAACTCTTTGCCGCAGAAGGCTGTGGAGGCCAGGTCATTGAGTGTCTTTAAGACAGAGATAGATAGGTTCTTGATTAATAAGGGGATCAGGGGTTATGGGGAAAAGGCAGGAGAATGGGGATGAGAAAAATATCAGCCATGATTGAATGGTGGAGCAGACTCGATGGGCCGAGTGGCCTAATTCTGCTCCTACTGTCTTATGGTCTTAGAAGGCTGAGGGGTGAACTTTTAAAGAGGTCTTTAAAATTAATAGCGCAGATGAAGGGAGCAGAATCCACCTGTGGGGCAGACCAGAACTAGGGACCACAAATATAAAATAGTCACTGAGAAATCCAGCCGGACCATTCAGGAGAAACGTCTTTACCCAGAGAGTGGGGAACGTGCTCCCAGAGAGCGGGGAACGTGCTCCCACAGGGAGCGGGGAACGTGCTCCCACAGGGAGCGGGGAACGTGCTCCCACAGGGAGCGGGGAACGTGCTCCCACAGGGAGCGGGGAACGTGCTCCCACAGGGAGCGGGGAACGTGCTCCCACAGGGAGCGGGGAACGTGCTCCCACAGGGAGCGGGGAACGTGCTCCCACAGGGAGCGGGGAACGTGCTCCCACAGGGAGCGGGGAACGTGCTCCCACAGGGAGTGGTTGTGGTGAATCGTGTAGATACGTTTAGGGGAGAAGCTGGATGCACATGTGAGATTTGAGTAGAAGGGAATAGTGATAGGCTGAGATGGGACAGGATTGTCAGGACGCTCACAAGGAACAGAAACACCAGCTGGGCCGAGCGGCCTGTTTGTTGGAATTCTGATGTTATGTTCATTAGCTCTGGTTCTTTCTCTACAGCCTGTTAGTGAGCAGTGGACCCCCAGACACCTCGCTACAAGTCTGGCGTTTGGCATCAGATGAGAGCGGTAAGTGAATTCATTGCATTGTGACCTTGGTCCAATGATAAACAGAGAGGCAATCAGGAATGGGGAGCTGTCACTGGCAGGAGTTGAGCACAACTTGGAGCCCTTCCCTCCAGCACTGCACCAGCAGGAAGAGAATTCAAATCCCTGGCCAGGCTGCGTTCTCAGCACTGAACCCTTAGCTGGCCAGTGACAGTTCAGAGCCTTGAGTCTGTTCAACTAAATCCCTTCTGACTTGTATCTGAACTCCATGTATTCACCTCAGATCGCCATCCTGATACTTTTACCCAACTAAAATCTATCGAACTCTGTCTTAAATTGTTCACCGGATGTGGGTGTCACCGGCTAGGCCAGCATTTTTTGCCCATCCCTAATTGCCCTTGAGAAGGTGGTGGTGAGCTGCTTTCTTGAACCGCTGCAGTCCAAAAATAGGTGGGACTGTAAGTTGCAATGAGTAAATAAGAAATTCACAAATGGATATAGATAGGTTGGGAGAGTGGGCCAAAACGTGGCAGATGAAGTTTAAGGTTATCCATTTTGGTCGGAAAAATGGGAAGGCGACTTATTATTTAAATGGGGAGAGACTTCAGGGTGCTCTGGTGCAGAGGGATCTGGGTGTCCTTGTTCACGAGTCACAGAAAATTAGTATGCAGGCACAGCAGATAAAGAAAGCAAATGGAATGTTGGCATTTATAGCAAAGGAATAGAATATAAAGGGAAGGAAGTATTGTTGCAACTATACAATATAGGGGAATTTCACAGCAACTTAGTTGCAGTGCTAATGTAAGCCTTGTGACTGATAAATAAACTTTATAAACTATAAACAACTATAAACATTGGTGAGACCACACCTGGAGTATTGTGCACAGTTTTGGTCCCCGTATTGGCATTGGAGGCAGTTCAGAGGAGGTTCACCAGATTGATTCCAGAGATGAGGGGTTTGTCGTGTGAAGAGAGATTGAACAGTTTAGGCCGATACTCTCTGGAATTTAGAAGAATGAGGGGAGATCAAATTGAGGTATACAAGGTGATAAAAGGTATGGATAAAGTAGACGTGGAGCGGATGCTTCCTCTTGTGGGGCATTCTAGGACGAGAGGTCATAGTCTTAGGATAAGGGGCAGCAAATTTAAAACAGAGTGGAGGAGAAACTACTTCTCCCGAAGGGTTGTGAATCTGTGGAATTCGCTCCCCCAGAGTGCGGTGGATGCTGGGACAGTGAGTAAATTTATGGAGGAGTTAGACAGATTTTTAATTGGGAATGGGTTGAAGGGTTATGGGGCGAAGGCAGAAAAATGGGGATGAGGAGCATATCAGCCATGATCGAATGGCAGAGTGGACGCGATGGGCTGGATGGTCTAATTCTGCTCTTGTATCTTATGAACATATGTGGTGTAGGTACACCCACAGTGCTGTTAGGGAGGGAGTTCCAGGATTTTGACCCAGCGACAGGGAGGGAACGGCGATATATTTCCAGGTCAGGATGGTGAGTAACTTTGAGGGAATCTCCAGGTGGTGGTGTTCCCAGGTATCTGTTGCCCTTGTCCTTTGAAATGGGAGTGGTTGTGTGTTTGGAAGGTGCTGTTTAAGATGCTGCTGAGAGAGATTGGAGAGTGGGGACCAGCTCACCCACTCAGATGTTCAACCCAATACCTGGTCTGAACTTGGTTCAGGAAAATCATAGAATGTTGCAATACAGAAGAGGCCATTCAGCCCATCGTGCCTGTGCTAGTTCTTTGAACATGTGGTCGAATTAGTCCCACTCTCCTGCTCTGTCCCCGTTGCTATATTTTCTTTACAAATATTTATCCAATTTCATTTTGAAAGCTACTATTGAACCTCCTTCCACTGCCCACGTGAACAGATTTTTGAAACACGTCTTTTCCCATGTCTAGTTTGTTGCTCTGTGGAACATAATGGTGGAGCCTATTATAAAATCTCTAGAATGCAGAAGGAGGTCATTTGACCCATCAAGCCTGCACCGATGATAACCCCATGTATTTGCTACTAATCCCCCTAACCTACACATCTCCTGATACTATGGGACAATTTAGCATGGCCAATCCACCTAACCTGCACGTCTTTCAGACTGTGGGAGGAAACCGGAGCATTCAGAGGAAACCCATGTAGACACGGGGAGAATGTGCAATCTCCACACAGTTACCCTAGGCTGGACGACTGCCTCTGCTTATCCGACTCTGAGAACCACCTGCTGTTAATTCTGTCACCACCAGAGGGAGTCTGTGTCTGAGGATCTGTTGCCAATGAAATTTCCTAAAATACTGTACAGAAAGAGACCATTCAGTCATCATGTCTATGCAAGCTCTTTGAAAGATCTATCCAATTTCTCTCGATGCCCCTGCTCACTTCCTATAGCCCATAATGTTTGACATTACACCTGATTACCCGATTCCCTTTTGAAGCTTGTTATTGAATCTGCCCTTTCAGATAGTGAATTTCCGATCACAACTTGCTGGACCAGAGGAAGGATGAGAATTTTTTACGCAATCACCATAAAATCAGATTCCCCCTGGTTACCAGTTACAATTTCTCCTTATTTACGTGATCAAGACCTCTCGTGATTTTGAACCCCTCGCTTAAATCTCCCCTGAACCTTCTCTGCTGTAAGGAGAAGGATCCCAGCTTCTCCAGTCTCTCTGCATTAACCGGAGTCTCTCATTCCTGCTCCCAATGCAATAAATCCTCTCACACCCTCACCAAGACACTGACATCCTTCCCAGAGTCTGGGGCGCGGGATTCGACATGATTCTCCAGCTGGGCACTAACCAGTGATTTATAAAGGATTAACAAACTTTCTTTCTATTGTACTCTCTCTTTCCGTTTATAAAGTCAAGAATTCCGTATGCCTTCTTAAGACAGAGGATGAGGGGTGACCTAATAGAGGTGTATAAAATTATGAAGGGCATAGATAGGGTGAACAGTGGGAAGCTTTTTCCCAGGTCGGAGGTGACGAACACAAGGGGTCACGGGTTCAAGGTGAGGAGGGCAAGTTTCAACACAGATGTCAGGGGGATGTATTTTACACAGAGGCTGGGATCATTTAAGACTTATCTAGATAGCCACATGAACAGACTGGGAATAGAGGGATACAAGAGAAGGGTCTAGTTGGGCACATGAGCGGCGCAGGCTTGGAGGGCCGAAGAGCCTGTTCCTGTGCTGTATTCTTTGTTCTTTGTCCTGCCACCCTCAAAAATGTGTATGTACTCACGCAAGTCTCTCTGTTCCTGCCCCCCTTTTAAAATTATTCCCTTTAGTTAACATCACCTCTTCTCTCTTCTATCTGAAATGTACCTCTTTGCAGTTCTGTGTTTAATTCTGCCTTCTAACCTGTTCAGGTCTGAGTATTCACCTGTTGGTTTATTTGATCTTAATTAAATTGCTTTGGTTGGATTTGATTTGATCTGAGTAATTGTCCCAGCTGGAATAATGAATAGTCCTGTAGGGGGATTTGTTGGAATTATGCCAGAGATAAGGGATTTGAATTCATGGAGAGACTGGAAAAGCTGGGATTGTTCTCCCTCCAATTACCAAAAGGATTGGAGAGGATATGAGAAGAAGTTTATTTTTAATGTTGTCTGAAACATCAGTAAAAGCAGGATTTCCCTTTCAAAGGGGAATTGGGTGAATACTCAGCGAGGAAATGTTGCAGAGGTATTGGATGCCGCAGGTGCGATTGAAGCAGTCACCTGGATAATGGTGATTTCATTCTGAACTCTGCTTCCTGTGACAGATGCTATCACTTTCGCAAACACCATTCAGCATCAACCTGCAGATGGCCGGTGGTCAAAAATCTCCGTCAACTGCTCTCCGACCCCTCGGGTGCTTCACGGTTCAAAGGTCAGAGACCTCACAATCCAGGAAATTGCATCACAGAAAGTGCTGTTCACCACAGGTAGGTTTCTCTCTCATTCCAAAGAACATCTGATGAAGGGTCACACCTGGAGCACAGCTCCTTGACGGGAGATGTGTGGAACTCCCAGGCAGCTGGGGTTACGAGTGGGGTCACCACCTCGTCCCGGGGAGAACTGCTGGGCCTCCACTCGAGCTGAATGAGGTTGGAACGGTGATGATGCCTCAGGATCTAGAAGGGTCCCTATTGTGGAGCCTGGTGGAGGATTTGGATTAAATACCGGGGGCAGCTCTCTCCCACATGCCCTCAGACTCAGTGGCACTGAATATAGGAGGTGCACTGGACAGGCAAAACAGGACTGAGTATTGTTGGGTTTAAAAAGTAGTTTGCTGACAAATGAATGGGAATGTGTGTTTGGGATATTGGGAATCTGTACCGTGGGAATAAATAGCAAATGTGTTTAAATCCATTGGGGATTGTGTGCAATGGGAATGAATGGAAGGGGTTAGGGAGATAGTGGCGTGATGGTGTTGTCACTGAACTAGCAATCCAGAGACCAGGGTAATCTTCTAGGGGTCCGGTTTTGAATCCCACCACTGTGTCCTTGCCACCCTCAGTGATGTTCAGCATGCAGGAGTACTGATTCATCAGCTGGGGAGGTGCAGTACATGGTAATCGGCAGGAGGTTTCCTTGTCTGTGTTTGACCTGGTGCCATGAGACTTCATGGAGTCTGGAGTCAATGTTGAGGATTCCCAGGGCAACTGGGAGGTTAAAATCTCAATAAAACATCTGGAATCAGAAGTCGATTGGTGACCACGAAACCATTGTCGATTATTATAAAAAATCCACCTGGTTCATTAATGTCCTTTAGAGACGGAATTACCTGGTCTGGCCTACATGTGACTCCACCGCAATATGGATCACTCTTAAATGCCCGCTGAAATGGCTGAGTGAGACACTCGGATGTATTCAACCACCACAGGGAAAACGAAAAGGACTGGAAACAGGATGGACCGCTTGGCATTGACCTAGGCACCAGAAACAACAACACCACCACATCAGCCCTGTCAGCCCTGCTTAGTAAGGAATCCTCCTTGTGACAAAATTGGGAGAGCTGTCTCACAGCTAGTCAAACAACAGCCTGACATACCTTGCAGATAACATCCAGGACACTACCGTCACTATTACTGAGTATGTCCTGTTCCACCGGCAGGACAGACCCAGCAGAGGTGGCGGCACAGTGGTAAACTCTCGGGAGCAAGTTGCTCTGGGAGTCCTCCTTATCAACTCCAGATTCCATTAAGTCTGATGATGTGGAGATGCCGGCGTTGGACTGGGGTGGGCACAGTATTGTGAGACTTCATTAAGTCTCATGGCATCAGGTCAAACTTGGGCAAGGAAACTTCCTGCTGATTACCATGTAATGTCCCCCCTGAGCTGATGAATCAGTTCTCCTCCATGCTGAACACCACATGAGGGCAGTAAAGCTGCAGAATATCCTCTGGGTGGAGGGATTCAATATCCATCACCAAGAGTGGCTCAGTAGCAGCACCACAGACCGAGCTGGCCGGATTCTAAAGGATATCGCTGCCAGACGGGGACTGTAGCAGGTGGTGAGGGAACCAACAAGAGGGTAAATGTACTTCATCCTCAACAACCTGCCTGTCACACATGCATCTGTCCATGACAGTATTTGTAAGAGTGATCACCACACAGTACTTGTAGAGACAAAGTCCCATCTTCACATTGAGGATACCCTCCATTGTGTAGTGTGGCACCATCACTGTGCTAAATGGGACAGACTTCTAACAAATCTAGTAATTCAAACCTGGGCATCAATGAGGCACTGGGCCATCAGCAGCAGAATTGTACTTTACCACATTCTGTAACCTAATGGCGAAGCATATCCCCCATTCTACCATTACCATCAAGCCAGGGGATCAGCCCTGGTTCAATGGAGAGTGCAGGAGGGCATGCTGGGAGCAGCACCAGGCATACCTAAAAATGAGGTATTAACCCTGGTGAAGCTACAACACAGGACTACTTGCATGCTAAACAATGGAAGCATTATGTAATAGACAGAGCGAAGCAATTCCACAACCAACAGATCAGATCTAAGCTCTGCAGTCCTGCCACATCCAGCCGTGAATGATGGTGGACAGTTAAACAACTAAATAGAGGAGGAGGCTCCACAGACATCCCCATCCTCAGTGATGGAGGAGCCCAGCACATCCGTGCAAAAGATGAGGCTGGGCGTCACTGAGCAGGTCGCGTCCTAGGCCCAACCATCTTCAGCTGCTTCATCAATGACCTTCCCTCCATCATAAAGTCAGAAGTGGGGATGTTCGCCGATGATTGCACAATGTCCAGTATCATTCACGACTCCTCAGGTACTGAAGCAGTTCATGTCCAAATGCAGCAAGACCTGGACAATATCCAGACTTGTGGCAATTAACCTTGGTGCCACGCAAGTGCCAGACAATGACCATTTCCAGCAAGAGAGAATCTAATCACCCCTCCTCTCCCCCAGTGACATTTAATGGCATTATCACCACTGAATCCCCTCCCACCAACATCCTGGGGATTATCAATGACCAGACACTGAACTGGACCAGCCATATAAATGCTATGGCTACCAGAGCAGGTCAAAGGCTAAGAATCGTGCAGTGAGTAACTCACCTCCTGACTCCCCAAAGCCTGTTCACCATTTACAAGGCACAAGTCAGAAATTAATGGAATACCCTCTACTTGCCTGGATGGGTGCAGCTCCAACAACACAAGAAGCTCAACACCATCCAGGACAGAATGGCCCTTTCTATGCTACCCCTTCCATAAACATTCAATGCCTCCACTGACAGTGGCAGCCGTGTGTACCATCTACAAGATGCAATGCAGAAACTCACCAAAAGGCTCCTTAGACAGCACCTTCCAAACCCACAGCCAGTACCATCTAGAAGAACAAGAAGAGGATACCTGGGAACACCACCACCTGGAGGTTCCCCTCTAATCCACTCACCATCCTGACTTGGAAATATATCGACATTCCTTCACTGTCGCTGGGTCAAAATCCTGGAACTCCCTCCCTAACAGAACTGTGGAGACTGCAGCGAATCAAGGAGGCAGCTCACCACCATTACCTCAAAGGGCAACTAGGGTTGGGCAATAAATGCGGGTCTAGTCAGTGACGCTCACCTCCTGTAAAACGATTTTAGAAAATGAGATCCATTGGGACTGTGTACAATGGGAGTGAACGAGAAGGGGTTTGGGTCCATTGGGATTCTGTACAGTGGCAGTGAATGGGAAGGGGTTTGATCCATTGGGATTGGGTACAATGGGAGTGAACAAGAAGCGGTTTGGGTCCATTGTGTACAATGGGAGTGAACAGGAAGGGGTTTGGGTCCATTGGGATTCTGTACAGTGGCAGTCAATGGGAAGGAGTTTGATCTATTGGGATTGTTTACAATGGAAGTGAATGGGAAGGGGTTTAGTCTATTGGAATAGTGTACGATGGGAGTGAATGGGAAGGGGTTTAATCCATTGGGGTTGTGTACAGGTGGCAGTGAATGGGAAGGGGTTTGGATCCATTGGGATTGTGTACGATGGGAGTGAATGGGAAGAGGTTTAATCCATTGGGAAGCTGTACAGTGGGCGTGAGGAAGTTGGAGTGCCATGCTGCTTGTAGGTGAGATTAGTTCTGAATGAATAATATTGGATCCCAGCTAATGAGGGTGTGTTAATTGTCTTCTCAGGGGCAGATGACTGTGAACCAATCAGTGAGCTGGAGTTTCTTGATCATTCAACCTTTTCAGTCTGCTCGCTGAAAGGCCACCTGTGGTTGGCTGATACCCGGCAGCACCCAAGCCTGATTGGATGTTCTGATGTGCCTGTGAGCAGGGGTGGTGACTGCCATTGGACAATGGGATGGGCCCCCGGGCACTCGAAGGTGGCCAGGCTGTGCACGGATGGGCGAGTGTTGCTGAGTGATTATCGAGACCTGAGCAAGACCTTGAGCGTGGCAGAGCTTCTCATTCCCACTGCCGTATCAAACAGTGAAAATCTGAGCCTGAGCTGGGCACCATGTCTACAGGATCACCTCGCAGTGTCTGGTAGGTTGGTTCTGGATGTGAGGAGGATAAATGTTCTGAATGTCCCCCACCAGAGGAAATAGTTTCTCTCGATCGACCCTATTGAATCCTTTAAACATAAACACCTCGATTAGGTCATCCCTTAAAAATATTGAGAGCAATCCAGGCAGTCTTTCCCCACCCGTCCATATAATTTCATCCCTTTAGCTTCTGTATCATTCTGGTGAATCTGCACTGCACCCCTCACAAGGATACAAGAAATTGGAACAAGAGTAGACCACTCGGCCCATCGAATCTGCTCTGCCATTCAATATGATCATGGCGGATCAATGCTTAACTCCATTTTCTTGCCTGCACCCAGTATCCCATCATTCCCTGGCAGCCCGTCCCAGCCTTACATACATTGAGCAATGGAGCACCCATTGCTCTTTGCGGGGGGGGGAGGGAATTCCAAAGATTCACAACCCTTTGAGTGAAGAAATTTCTCCTCTTAGTCCAAAATCTTCAGCTCCTTATCCTGAGATACTGTTTTAGATTCTCCAACTAAAGGAAACCATCTCAGCATCCACCCTATCAAAGCCTCTCAGAATCCTGTATGTTTCAGTGTGATCACCTCTCATTCTTCTAAACTCCAGAGAATATAATCCCAATTTACTCAGACTCTCATCATTGGGCAACCCCCTCATCCCAGGGACCAATCCAGTGAACCTTCACTGTGCCGCCTCCAATACAGGTCCATCCTTTCTTAAATGTGGAGACTGAAACAACTCACAGGATTCCAGATGTGGTCTCACCAAAACCCTGTACAATTCCAGCAAAACTTCTTTATTCCTGTGCTCCAGTCCCCTCAATAAAGGCCAACATGCTGTTTGTCTTCCGAATTGCTTGCTGTACCTGCACGCTAACATTCTCCATTCCTTGTACTCAAGTCTCTCTCAACATGAAAACTTTCTCACCTTTTAAAAAAATATTCGGCTTCTCTATTCTGTGACCAAAGTGAAGAAATTTACACTTTATCGTATGCTCCACATTCCCAAAGAAAACCCGAGGATCACCACACCTTAGGCGAGGGACTAGGTTGAGATTGCACTGTGTGCAATCAGCCAGGGCCTTCATGGATAACGTTAGCCGGTACAGGAATTGAACCCACGCTGTTGGCATCGCTCTGCATCACTAACCAGACATTCAGCCAACTGAGCTAAACTAACCACTCCCCCCTGCCCCCAACTCCACAATCCATCTGTAAAGATTGATGACTCTCTGTCCCATTGGATGGTTAGCTGTGGGGGATTTGCACCCTAACAAAGCCAGGCGGGGATGGGGAGGGGGGGGGGGGGGGGGGATTCCTTCAGCAGCAGGAGTGTTTGATGTCTCTGGCAGCCATTGTGATTGTTATTTTTCTGTGTTGAAGGTTATAACGGGACTGTTCATGTTTACAACACCAGCTCGTGGGTGGCAGGACCCAGCAGGGTGGAGCCGACCTTTGTCCACCGAGGTCACAGTGTGACCACCCCAGAGCCTGAGCGAGCGATCCCATTGGTCACCAGGCACGCATGGCATCCTTGGAAACAGCGAACCCTGCTCTCGTCCGCAGATGACTGCTCCCTCCACGTCTGGGACTGGTCGGAACATACCACCTGATAATCATGCTGCAGCTTCCAGCTTCAATTCTACACTGGTTTCGTCATGATGCGGTTCCCCTCAACTGTGAGACTCTGCTACTGGTGTGCAATCAGCCAGGGCCCGCTCAGAAACCTTGCCTGGTTATCAGTGTGTTCCCTGTAACAGCCCCTTCCCTTCACAACACATCTCAACAAGAATGAAGCCTTGTCACTGACTGACCCCTTGATGCTGTGGCCCTGTTACTGACTGACCCCTCGATAGTGCGGCCCTGTCACTGACTGACCCCTCGATAGTGCGGCCCTGTCACTGACTGACCCCTCGATAGTGCGGCCCTGTCACTGACTGACCCCTCGATAGTGCGGCCCTGTCACTGACTGACCCCTCGATAGTGCGGCCCTGTCACTGACTGACCCCTCGATAGTGCGGCCCTGTCACTGACTGACCCCTCGATAGTGCGGCCCTGTCACTGACTGACCCCTCGATAGTGCGGCCCTGTCACTGACTGACCCCTCGATAGTGCGGCCCTGTCACTGACTGACCCCTCGATAGTGCGGCCCTGTCACTGACTGACCCCTCGATAGTGCGGCCCTGTCACTGACTGACCCCTCGATAGTGCGGCCCTGTCACTGACTGACCCCTCGATAGTGCGGCCCTGTCACTGACTGACCCCTCGATAGTGCGGCCCTGTCACTGACTGACCCCTCGATAGTGCGGCCCTGTCACTGACTGACCCCTCGATAGTGCGGCCCTGTCACTGACTGACCCCTCGATAGTGCGGTCCTGTCACTGACTGACCTCTCAATAGTGTGGCCCAGTCACTGACTGACTGACCCCTTGATAGTGTGGCCCTGTCACTGACTCTCTGATAGTGCGACTTTGTCACTGTGTGACTGACTGACCATTAGGATTGGGGGTCTGTTGTTCTGGGAATTCCCACTCACCTGAAGAAGGGGCTTGGAGCTCCGAAAGCTTGTGTGGCTTTTGCTACCAAATAAACCTGTTGGACTTTAACCTGGTGTTGTTAAACATCTTACTGTGTTCTGGTTTGACACAGGGAGTTATGTTTGAATTCTATCAGGAGGAGCCTTTGCAGATTTTGTTTTCTCTCTGGATTTGCTATTGAAAAACCTGCTGACTATCGAGTCTTAAAGAATGACAGAAACCAGGTGCAAAGACACTTGTAAACATCTTTATAAAAGTTTTTAATAGTTAGAAAATATTTATTAAAAAACTAGTCGGCACCATTGCAACTGAAGATATTTCTGTGTTGTGTTCAAGTCCATTTCAGTGATTTTTAAAATCCGGTCACCTACTTGTACTGACTGGACACGAATTCGAAATGTTTGTTTTGATCTATTTTCAGCTGCTGATATTGAAAAAATTACCACTCTTCAATAATTTCAGCAATATTAGTGCGGGGTGAAAACTCTGTTCTGACATCACCTGATTGAGTTGGTTCACTGAAGCTTTTACATTTGTGATTATGAAAATGAACTTGAATGGCAACTTGATCCATAACTTCCCTTCATGAAACTAGTGCAGTTTGCATCCAGTTTGCCAATGTGTCCAAAGCCTATTTGTCAGTTTTGTAAAAGATAAAGCCAGCAGCTACAGCCTAGTCAGCTTCACTTTGATGGTAAAGCAACTGCTAGAAACAGTAACTTGAGACAAAATTAATCGTCATTTGGACAAATCTGGGTTAAGGAAAGTCAGCATAGATTTCTAAAGGGAAAATTCTGTTTAACAATTTTGCTAGAGTTTGTTTTTGAAGAGGTAATAGAGGGTTGATGAAAGCAATGTTATTGATATGGTATACGTAGACCTCCAAAAGACAACTTGACACAGTGCCGTACAACAGAATTGTGAGCACAGTTACAGCTCATGGAATAAAAAAAACAGCAGCAACATGAATAGGAATTTGTCTGAATGTCAGGAAATATTAGTGGGGCTTGTATATGGATCCCCAAAACTATAGTGCTGATGTTGAGAATGGCATTAGAGTCATAGAGGTTTACAATATGGAAACAGGCCCTTCAGCCCAACCTGTCCATGCAGCCCTTTTTTTTTTTAACCACTAAGCAAGTCTCAATTGCCCGCATTTGGCCCACATCCCTCTATACCCATCGTACCCATGTAACTGTCTAACTGCTTTTTAAAAGACAAAATTGTACCCGCCTCTACTACTACCTCTGGCAGCTCGTTCCAGACACTCACCACCCTCTGTGAAAAACTTGCCCCTCTGAACCCTTTCGTATCTCTCCCCTCTTCCCTTAAACCGATGTCTCCTACCTTTGGGAAAAGATATTGATTATCTGGCTGATCTGTACCCCTCATTATTTTATAGACCTCTATAAGATCACCCCTCAGCCTCCTACGTCCAGGGAAAAAGTCCCAGTCTATCCAGCCTCTCCTTATAACTCAATCCATCAAGTCCCAGTAGCATCCTAGTAAATCTTTTCTGCACACTTTCTAGTTTAATTCTTTCTATAATAGGGTGACCAGAACTGTACACAGTATTCCAAGTGTGGCCTAAACAATGTCTTGTACAACTTCAACAAGATGTCCCAACCCCTGTGGTCAATGTTCTGACCAATGAAACCAAGCATGCCGAATGTGTTCGCCACCCTGTCCACCTGTGACTCCACTTCCATGGAGAAATGAACGTGTCGCATAGATCTCTTTGTTCTATAACTCTCCCCAACACCCTACCATTAACTGAGTAAGTCCTGCCCTGGTTCAATCTACCAAAATGCATAGCAATACCAAATGGCATTAAACAGGAAATTTAGATGCATGCAATAAAGGGACATCTGTAATTATGGCTAATTTAATCTGCAAATAGATTGGGTGGGTAAAGTTAGTCATAGTACAATAGAGGAGGAATTCCTGGAGTGTGTACGATATGGTTTTCTGGACCAATACGTTGGGAGAACAGACCATCCTAGGTATTGTGTAATGAGAAGGGAATAATTGGGAATCTAGTTGTATGAGGCCCCTTGGGGATGAACAGCCATAACACGATTTTCATCAAGATGGCGAGTGACATAGTTGATTCTGAGACTAGGGTGCTGATTCTAAATAAAGGAAACTGCGATGATATGAGGTGTGAGTTGGCTATGATAGATTGGGAAATGTAAAGGGATGACGGTGCAGAGACAATGGCAAACATTCAAGGAGCACATGTGTGAACTGCAACAGTTACGCGCAAAAGTAAAACTGGAAAGGTGGTCAAACCATGGCTTTCGGGGGAAATTAGAAATAGTATTAGATCCAAGGGAGAGGCGTACAAATTGGCCAAGAAAAACAACAGACCTGAGGATTGGAAGCAGTTTACAATTCAACAGAGAAGGACAAACGGATTGATTAAGAAGAGAAAATACAGTGCAGGAGTAAGCTTGTGGCAGAGGTGGGCTGCCACTGTTGGGGACCCAGTGCTCTGCCTCTATGCCAGAGACCTCCCTGTGATGTCAGTCCCTTCCCCAAATTACATCATTGCCCTCCTGACCTCACACAATGCAAGCTCCAGAAATACAGAAAAGTAGAGAAATCACTGCTTCAGTGCTTTATAACTTCTGTTAAGCATTCCAGTAATTGATTAATTGCAAGCCACAAAAAGATACACAAATGACAAATCACTGCTTTAGTGCTTTTTAACTAATGAAAAGAAGCCTGTAATTGATGAATTGAAATCCAAGCTTACCTGTTGTCAGCGTGACGGTCAAAATAGTCAATATTGTGATGTGTGCCTTGAAGTGAGCAAACATGAAACCGGCCAATGAGCAACGAGATGGAGAAATCAGTCAATGAGATGACTCCAGCACAGGCCAATGCAAGACAGAATGATCCAGTGCAGGAGGCAATGGCCAAGTGATAATATCGCTAGACTATTAATCCAGACACTCAGCTAATGTTCTGGGAGACCCAAATTTGAATCCTGCCGTGGCAGTTGGTGAAAATTGAATTCAATAAAAAAAAATCTGGAATTAGGAATCATTGTAAAACCATTGTCGATTGTCGGAAAATCCCATCTGGTTCGCTAATGTCCTTTAGGGAAGGAAATCTGCTGTCCTTACCTGGTCTGGCCTACATGCGCCACAGCAATGTGGTTGACTCTCAACTGCCCTCCAAAGGTAACTAGGGATGGGCAATAAATGCTGGCACAGCCAGCGACGCCCATGTCCCACAAATGAATTTTTAAAAACTCCAAGTGGAGTCCAGTGAGTCCAAGTCCAATATCAGTGGCTTTGCTGGCAACTGTCTGGCAGGATTCTGTTCATTGTCCAACAGAGATTTTCTGAAGGCCAGTATTGAGAGTGATGGGGATGTTGGTTATTCACTAGTTATAACTGTCTATGTGACCTCCATGTTATCAGACCAGCAAATAGTGGCCCCATTTGGAAAACAAAATTTAAAGGAGAATATGGAATAGGGACACATTTTTTTGCTTCATCAGTTGTTTGCCATCCATTGAAATTTAGATAGATCTTTTGCACTTTTTACAAAATTATTATCATCCAAAGATGTGTGGGTTAGGTGGATTGACCACTCTAAATTAACACTAGTGTCAGGGGGATTAGCGGGGTAAATATGTGGGGTCATGGGAATAGGGCCTGGGTGGGATTGTGGCCAGTGTAGACATCGATGGGCCGAATGGCCTCCTTCTGCACTGTAGGGATTCTATGATCATCATCACGTAACATCCTGTCAGGATGCATTTTCAATCATCAGCATTGTTGAACTTGTCAGATGTTCCTGACTCATCGTACTTCACATCATTTTTAACTCTGTTCAGTACAGAGAAAGAATGTTCATCAGAAGCATTTGTGATAGGTATTGTTTAAAAAAAAATTCAGACTGGTTTCCACATTTTGAAAAGTTCCCCGCACACCATCACGTACAAGTTTGTACCATCAGTTGGTGATCTCGAAGCACAGAGCTCATCATTATCGATGAAATTAATTGTTTCACTTCATCTTCAGAAACGTTTGTGTCTATGTACTCTACAGTTGCACCATTACTGTGTCACAATAACATTGACAGTCTCAATGATGATCTTCTCTTTCCCTTTTAAAGTGATTTAATTGTCTCTCGTTTCATCAAAAAATAACTTCCTGCATCTTATACACTTATCACCAGAAGGACCTGTATTTATGAATGTTAGTGTCTCTGCTTCCACTCAGCTGCTGCCATTATAGCGATGAAGTCATCGTAGGTTCTGTGTATTAAAATGTTGGTGGTCTTCCCTGAGCCACGGTATTGATAACTTTTCAAATGCTCTTTGAGAAGTGCGTCAAATTCAAGAGGTGAGGTTAAAAAATTACCTCTTTAACATGACACCCATGATGCATCATGTCTCCTTAAAGGAAGTGTGAAGGCAGCAGTTTGACTGGGGCAGCAACACATCTCCACACTTTCCTCAATAACAACACTCCTTTTCAAACTGAGCCAATAACACAATCAATTTATCCAGATGATTTTGAACGAATGTGTGTACAGTCTTAAGATGACTTTTGGAAATTTCATAATCAGCAAGATCTCTTCCAACCTTGCTCCAGTTAGAATACCCATCGACAAATACGTTTACCTTTACTAGGATCAGGGAATAATTTGCAAATGTAACTGTAGACTGCTTTAGAGATGTCTGGAAAACAAAATCAACCAATTTCTCCTTTCTGTCATGCCATTTCTCTTCACCCTCAGAAAATGGGATTCATGAAGACTTCAGAACTACTTTTGGCCTGGAACCTCAAACTCTTAAATTTTCCATGTTACACGTTCTCTAGTTTATCATTCATACCCAGTGGAACAGATTTTGGCCATAAGGCAATGTCTTCAGGGTAGGTTTCTTCCATCATTTCAGCGGCAGAAGAATGAGCTTGAGCAGTATCTTATAATTCTATTCCCATTTCAAAGTTCACTTCTTGTTTAACTTTTTCAGGCAACATGGTATCTCCGGAAATGGGCAAGTCGAAGTCAACGGATAATTTACCCATGCTTCTGATAGCTGAGGATGAACGTGTAGTTTGTGCACTGCTCAATACTTCAGTTTTTAAGTTTATTAATAAGTGTCACAAATAGACTTACATTAATACTACAATGAAATTATTATGACAATCACTTAGTTGCCACACTCCAGCGCCTGTTCGGGCACAATGAGGGAGAATTTCGCATAGCCAATTCACCTAACCAGCACATTTTTCAGACTGTGAGAGGAAACGGGAGCACCCGGAGGAAACCCACGCAGACACGGGGAGAATGTGCAGACTCCACACAGTCACCTGAGGCCGGAATTGAACCGGGGTCCCTGGCACTGTAAGGCAGCAGTGCCAGCCACTGTCCCATCCAACTTTGTAAAGTAAAATAACAAACTGTCTCTTTGCCTAGCCTCATCTTCAATTTTTTGTGCTTTTGACTGCCAGATTGATAGTCTTGCTTCATATTCATTGATCTTTCTTGATTTTAACAAATGAACTTTCAGTAAGAGCAGGCTTTCTTTGGCCTCCTCAGCCCTGGGGTTCAAGTTGCTGCTGCTCACTCAACGACCTCTCTGTTCTGCTGACTCACTGGCTGCTTCACCTGCTGCCTGGCTGGCCTCTTCACTTCGCCCTCGGTACAATGCCCACCAGCCTTCCTCAGTCCTGGGGCTGCTGACCTGGTCAAGTTACCCTGCTCTCCCCTCAACCACCACCAATGCCTCCTTGGACCTTGCACCTCCCCTGTGCTTGACAACAACCTCAGGAAATATGCTGGCTCACTCAGTCACTGGCTGCCTCGCCTACTGCCTTGCTAGCCTCCTTACCTCGCTCTTGGTTTGTTTCCCATCAGTCCTATCAATCTTGCTGCTGGCCTGGTTGAGTTGCCCCTCAACAACCACCGGTGCCTCCATGCACCCAAAGCAAGCTCAGTGTTGACTCAGGCTGCTCTTCCCTCCTTAGAGACCTGGCCCTGGTCACAAATTGGGTTGTCTATTTTTATACTAAGGTTGCCCACCAACTCTCCTCAGTATGTATGGGGTTCAAGTCGCCCCACTCGTTCTCGAATGCTGGCCAGTGCCTGCCCTCTTTGCTTAGCCCTTGCAAGCTCACATCCACTAAGATAATAAGCTCATGACCTCGCTGTTGGCTTAGGTTGCCTGCCTGGCTATCTGGCCTCCTCAGCCCTGGTCAGAAACCTGAGCTGCTGCTGTTTAAAAACCTATTTTGAGAGATCCTCATCACTGCTGCTCTCTCCTCCAAAATCACCAAACAGTGATCACACACACTGTTTTCCTGCTCTAAGAGGTCTCCACCAACCAATGCCTGATGTAGCTCTGAATTGGTTGCTGATAGGCTCAGGAAATACAAATCAGCCTATCAGCAAATTCAGAGCTCTCAGGCTCTGATTGGTGCCTCAAAACAACCAGCCAGCCTAAGGCTCCCCATTGGTCAGAGCCTTGTGCCTGGGCAAAATGTGTTTAATTGTAAATCCACCTCCGGCTTGAGGAGACATAAAACTGATTAAAAGTTTCTATAGGTATGTGAAGAGAAAAAGTTTGGCGAAGACAAATGTAGGTCCTATAGAGTCAGAAGCAGGGAAATGTATGATGGGGAACAAATAAATGGCTGACCAACTAAATACATACTTTGGCTCTGCCTTCACAAAGGAGGATACAAATAATGTACCAGAAATGTTGGCAAACACAGGATTTAGTGAGATGGAAAGAAATCAGTATTAGTAGAGAAAATATGTTTGGGGAAATTGATGGGATTGAAGGCCCATAAATCCCCAGGGCCTGATAATCAACATCCCAGAGTACTTCAGGAAGTGGCCCGAGAAATAGTGGATACATTGGTGGTCATCTTCGAAAATCCAACAGACTCTGGAACAGTTATTACAGATTGGAGGGTGGCTAATGTAACCCCACTATTGAAAAAGGGAGATAGAATTATAGACAAGTCAGCCTACTGCTTGGTAGGTGGCGGAAAATGCTAGAGTTCATTATCAAAACTTTAAAAGCAGAGCACTCGACAAACAATGGCAGGATCGGATAGACGCAGCATGGATTTATGAAATGGGAAATCATGCTTGACAATATACCGAAATTCTTTGAACCAGTGGATATGGTTTATTTAGACTTTCAGAAGGCTTTCCAAATGGCAGGCATTGACTAGTGGGGTACTGCAGGGATCAGTGCTGGAACCCCAGCTATTCATTATATATATATTAATGATTTAAATAAGGGAACTAAATGTAATATCTCCAAATTTGCAGATGACACAAAGTTGGGTGGGACGGTGAGCTGTGAGGAGGATGCAGAGATGCTTCAGTGTGATTTGGACAAGTTGAGTGAGTGGGCAAAAGAATGACAGATGCAGTATAATGTGGTTAGATGTGAGGTTATCCACTTTGGTAGCAAAAACAGGAAGGCAGATTATTATCTGAATGGTTATAAATTAAGAGAGGGGGGTGTGCAATGAGACCTGGGTGACCTCGTATACCAGTCACTGAAGGGAAGCATGCAGATCCAGCAGGCAGTAAAAAAGACAAATGGTGAAACCTTTCTAATTCTGGAAAATGATATATTGGGCAGCTAACTAGTTTTTGAGCTGTATTGATAGGTTTACACTTCTGTGCATTTTTAGAAATTGCTTTTCCAGTTTGGGCATTCCCATAGAGGTTTTCCTGTCACTCGGGAAATACAGAACTAGTAATTCCAGACTGATGTGCAAGAGTGGACACACATATATCTCAGACACTGCCCACTCACCCTCACCACGGCTACCCGGGCTTGTAAGAAAATATCTCCGTTCCCTTTCGGCAGGAGATAAAAGCAGAACATTTCTGCCTCATGCAGCCTAACTGGGACTGCAAAAACTGTAGCCTCGAACTTCCATGGAAATTGCTCCTGTCTGCTGGGGTGGGGCAGAGCAGCCTACTGTGTGTCCACTGGGAAAGGATACACAGGCTGCGTCTCTCTTGACTCGAAAAGGACCATAGAGGGTTTTAAAATTCTGAAGGTTTTTGAAATATATAGTAGACACAGTTGTTCCACTTGGTGGGTAGAGCAGAGTTAGTGAGCATCGATTCAGAAACAAAGTAAATAAGCAAGATATTCAAACTAGGATCCAGAAGCAATTTCCTTACCCAGATTTGTGAAAAAGTGGAATTTATTACCACGGAGAGAGGTTGAAGTGAAACATGTCGATGCATTTAAGGGAAAGCCAGTTAAAAAGTGGCTGAGGGAAAAAAGAATCCAGGCTAAAGCCAATAGTTAGATAAGGAAGTACGAGAGGAGGCTTGAGTGCAGCGTAAACACCAGCATGCAGCTGTTGGGCAGAATGGCCTTTTTCTGTGTATTTGATAGTCGTGTATCATTCTCCACAAAAGGGAGTGTGTGTGGGATGGGGATTTACAGCTGTAGGGAACAGGTAGGGAACATCACTATGAAGTGCTTCGAAAGATTAGTCATGGCACAAATCAGTTCCAACCTCCTGGACTACCTGGATCCACTACAGTTTGCCTACTGACGCAACAGGTCCACAGCAGATGCCATCTCCCTGGTTCTGCACTCAACCCTGGAACACCTAGATAACAAGGACACCTGTGCCAGACTCCTATTTATTGACTACAGCTCAGCCTTCAACACTATTATTCCCACGAAACTCATCTCAAAACTCTGTGGCCTGGGCCTCGGCACCTCCCTCTGCGACTGGATCCTGAACTTCCTAATTCACAGACCACAATCAGTAAGGATAGGCAACAACACCTCCTCCACGATCATTCTCAACACCGGTGCCCCACAAGGCTGTGTTCTCAGCACCCATACTATACTCCTTATACACCTATGACTGTGTGGCCTATTTCCCCTCCAATTCGATTTTCAAGTTTGCTGACGACACCACCGTAGTGGGTCGGATTTCAAACAATGACGAGACAGAGTACAGGAATGAGATAGAGAATCTGGTGAACTGGTGCGGCAACAATAATCTCTCCCTCAATGTCAACAAACGAAGGAGATTGTCATCAACTTCAGGAAGCATAAAGGAGAACATGCCCCTGTCTACATCAACGGGGATGAAGTAGAAAGGGTCGAGAGCTTCAGGTTTTTAGGTGTCCAGATCACCAACAACCTGTCCTGGGCCCCCCATGCCGACACTACGGTCAAGAAAGCCCATCAACGCCTCTACTTTCTCAGAAGACTAGGGAGATTCGGCAAGTCAGCTACGACTCTCACCAACTTTTACAGATGCACCATAGAAAGCATTCTTTCTGGTTGTATCACAGCTTGGTCTGGGCTCCTGCTCTGCCCAAGATCGCAACGAACTACAAAATGTCGTAAATGTAGCCCAATCCATCACGCAAACCAGCCTCCCATCCATTGACTCTGTCTATATTTCCCGCTGCCTCGGCAAAGCAGCCAGCATAATTAAGGACCCCACGCACCCCGGACATTCTCTCTTCCACCTTCTTCCTTTGGGAAAAAGATACAAAAGTCTGAGGTCACGTACCAACCGACTCAAGAACAGTTTCTTCCCTGCTGCTGTCAGACTTTTGAATGGACCTACCTTGCATCAAGTTGATCTTTCTCTAGACTCTAGCTATGACTGTAACACTACATTCTGCACTCTCTCCTTTCCTTCTCTATGAACGGTATGCTTTGTCTGTATAGCGCGCAAGAAACAATACTTTTCACCGTATACTAATACATGTGACAATAATAAATCAAATCACATCAAAATCAAGGTAATGAAAAAATGTTGCAGAGAAACTAGAATTATCTGTTGTGAATTTCTAACATTGTTTCATTCTCCAGGAAATTCTATAAAGGGAGCTCAGAGCGAACAAATTCTATTCAAAGTACCCACTGTGGGTAGCACTTGCTCCAGGCTGACTATTGAGAGAGCACTGCACTGTTTACAGATGAAACATTGAACTCAGGATTCTATGCGCCCACCCCTCCCCCACCCACTCACCCCCTCCCCCAATCTAGCCCCCAGGATGGATGTAAAATTGGAACTATTCAAATATTGTTCACCACTATTTTGGCTCATGTTTAAATGCCAAAAGAGCACTTTTTTAAAAGACCTTTTTATATTGTCATTTGTGGGAGATTGCTGTGTGAAAATTACCTGCCATGTTTCCTACAATATTACAGCGATTATACACCAAAGATATTTGAACTATAAAGTACTTTGGGTGTCCTGAGATGATGAAAGGTCTGTCATGCAATGGACTTATTGAGTATGTGACGATACTGTGCCTTTAAGAAATGTATTTGTGTCATGTTTCTTGAGCAGGATTTTTTTCTCGGATTCAGTTCTCTGTATTGGTGCCGCTTTGTCTATAACCAGCAGCCTACATGTTGATGCTGCAGAAGCATAATTGATCCTAATTGATGGAATGTTTATTTTAATCAGGGTCATGCAGTGTTGTTATTTTTGTGTTTTCCCCTCGGGTTTTTCAGAGTGGAGCATGTTTGATTGACAGAAAAAGTCATGTGACTGGGCAGGACTAGGCTTACAAAGAGAAACCAGGACAGATGCTGCCAGGAATTATTAGAGAGAAGTAACTCTGTCTCTCTGGATTTGGAGACTGGGATCTGCCAGAAAATAAGCCTCTTTCCCTTAAGTTCTGCAGTTTGAAGATAGATTTTTGAGATCAAGTCTGGATGACTGTTCATCAGAACAGTTCTATTTCTCTCTCCACAGATGCTGTCAGATGTGCTGAGATTTTCCAGCATTTTCTGTTTTTGTTTCAGATTCCAGCATCCACAATATTTTGACTTTGGATTTGTGTATCTTTGTCCAGAGGGGTAAATGGCTGGAAACATACCACCTTCCTGAGCCTCTATGTTTTTTTGTGTTAACTGATTCTGAAGAGGGATTTATGTCTGTGGAGATATTGCTTAAATTGGAACCATAGAAATAGATAGCTGTTAAGAATTGTAACTTGTCATGTTTAAGTATTTCAATTGGTAAAGGTTATGCTAATTCTTTTTGTTATATTTTAACTGTGTTGTTAAATAAAGTTTGTTTTAATAAAAGCTTCCTAGTGGGTCAATAGAATTTGGAGCAAAAAACCTTCTGTTCGCCCTAATGCCAAAATAAAATAAAGTTGGGATCTGGACTAACTTCATAATATTCCTTGGAGTTTCTGATCTAATCCCTAAGAAGTATAAATCTGAAATGATCACTTTAAAACAGAATGGACTGGTAGCAGAACAGTGGGACACAATCAAGAAGGAGATAAGGAGAATTCAACAAATGCAGTGAACCTTGGATATCGAGGGATATACAGCATTGGATAAAGAGAAAAAGGGAGGCTTACGGCAGATATCGAGGGCTCAAAACAGCAGAAACCCCAGAGGAGTATACCATGTGCAAGAGGGAACTTAAAAAGGAAATTAGGAGAGCAAAAAGGGGATGTGAAAGGACACTGGCATACAAGGTTATGGGCCAAGTGCTGGAAAATGGGATTAAGATAGTTACGTGGTTTGTCTTTGATTGGTGCAGACATGATGGGCCGAAGGGCCCTTTTCCTGTGCTGTTTACCTCTGTGACCTTTTCTTTCTTGCCTACACACATGGTGCTGCATGACCCTGAACTAATCTTCATGTCTGGACATGTCTTAAAGTGGTGTACATGGACTTTCGGAAGGTATTTGATGCAGTGCCACACAACAGACTTGGGGGAAATAAGTTATAGCTCATGGAATAAGGGGCAATAAGGGGAATTTCACAGTAACTTCATTGCAGTGTTAATTTAAGCCTTACTTGTGACTAATAAATTAACTTTACTTTAGTAGCAACGTGGATGCAAAATTAGCTGAATAATAGGAAGCAGAGAGTAATGGTCAGTGGAGATCTTTTGGACAGGAGAGAGGTTTGTCGTGGTGTTCCCAAGGGTTGATATTGGGATTGTTGCTTTTTCTGATGTATATTAATTATCTAGATCTTGGCGTGCAGGGGACAATTTCAAAGTTTGTGGATGACACAAAATTTGGGAGCTTTGTAAACTGTGATGAGGACAGTACAGAACTTTAAAAGGGCATAGACAAGTCGGTGGAATGGGCAGGTAGGTGACAGATGAAGTTCAATGTGGAAAAGTCTGAAGTGATGCATTTTGGTAGGAAGAACATGGAAAGTATAAAATAAGGGGTAATGTTCTTAAAAGAGTGCAGGAGCAGGGGTTCCGGGTATATATGCACAGAGATCACTGAAGTTGGCAGGACAGAGCAGTTAAAAAGCATATTGAGGCAGCACGGTGGTACAGCGGTTAGCACTGCTGCCAGAGACCCAGGTTTGATTCCCGGCTTGGGTCATTGTCTGTGTGGAGTTTGCATGTTCTCCCCGTGTCTGCGTGGGTTTCCTCCGGGTGCTCCGGTTTCCTCCCACAGTCGGAAAGACGTGCTGGTTAGGTGCATTGACCTGAACAGACGCCGGACTGTGGCGACTAGGGGAATTTCACAGTAACTTCATTGCGGTGTTAATGTAAGCCTTACTTGTGACTAATAAATTATCTTTTTACTTTTAGTATTCTGGGCTGCTATATTAGGAGCATAGAGTATAGGAGCAAGCAGGTTATGCTGAACTGATTCAAGACATTAGTTGCACCTCAGCTGTAATACTGTTTACAGTTTGGGTGCCACACTATAGGGAGGATGTGAATGCATTGGAGAGTGCGCAGAGGAGATTTACAAGAATGGTTCCAGGAATGAAAACCTTCAGTTATGAGGATAGATTGGAACTATTCTTCTTGGAGAGAAGGCTAAGAGGAGATTTGATAGAGATGTTCAAAATCATGAGGGGGTTGGACAGAGTAGATAGGGAGACATTGTTCCCACTTGCAATAGGATCAAGAATGAGACGGCTCAGAATAAAATGATGTGAGAAAAAAACTTTTTCACACCATGTGTGGTTCAGGTCTGGAATGCACTGCTTGGAATTGCAGTGGAGGCAGGTTCAATCGAGGCATTCAAGGGAGCATTAGATGATTACTTGAATAGAAACAATGTGCAAGGGTAGCGGGGAGAAGGCACTGATGTTCATTTGGAGAGCCGGTGCAGCCTCGAGGGGCCAAATGGCCTCCTTCAGTACTGGAACAATTCCGTGATATGTGAATCTGTGATACTTGGGGCCCTATTGTTTGACAATGGCCTAGCCATCAGAAGGACAATGGAAAGATGCTCTGGTCTGATGAAAGAAACTAGGTTTCTGATTAGATTTAATAGGGAACATTTTTGGAGCGGAGACAGAAACATAGACCAATGAAGGAGCCCAAAAATCAGCAGAGAGGTTCAGGCTGGCCTTGACCTCAGACCAGGTTTTTGATTCCGGACTTTGCTGTCACAACCGAAGTGGAACAAGAGAAATGTGCCCGTGAACAGTAAACAAAGCAAATCCATCTTCCTAAAACCTCCAACTTTCTTCTGCAGTGGATCAAAAAAGGATTACAGACCTACATTGTTTCAAGACTTAACCTGGGGGGATGGAGGTTACTGTGACAAAGAACTCTTTATTCCTAAACGCATGCTCCCTCTTGTCATGCCAACCTTGTATATATTTGGCTAGCATTTATTCTCATCTCTAACTGCCCTTGAGAAGGTGGTGGTGAGTCACCTTTGAACCGCTGCAGTCTATGTGATGTAGGTACACCCATATTGCTGTTAGGGAGGGCGCTCCAGAATTTTGACCCAGCAACAATGAGGGAACGACAATATATTTCCAATTCAGAATGGTGAGTGGCTTGGAGTAGAACTTCCAGATGGTGGTGTTCTCAGCTTTCTGCTGCCCTTGTTCAAGATGATAGCGGTCAGGGGCTTGGAAGGTGTCCTTGTGTGGTTGGTGCCATACTTTGTTTTATTATACTCTGATGAAGCATGTTGGGCAGTTTATTACATTAAAGGTGCTCTGTAAATATATGTTGTTGCAACAGGTTAAGTTGTACAAAGAGGTACACTCCTTGTTAAGCCTGCAAGTGGGAAGTCACACTTTCAGTGAAGATAAGTGGGCTTGGAATTCAGGCTGAGAATCAATAAACTTACACAAAAACAGTGATTATATATGTTTTATTTTTTCAAATAGAGGCTAACAGCAAATTAAAATGTAAGACATTAGAATTCAAAGAATTGATCAGAGAGAGAGGCCAATGATTGAAAAGCAGTGAAAGGACATTAGAATTTCAGTTGCAGCTGAGAGGAGGTTGAACATTCAGCAAAAACAATGTCTTTAAAGGACAGATACCACTTAGTCGGGCAAGGAACCCACTGGAAAGTGGGATTAGTGTTGTCAGATCTTTGTTGACCAGCATGGATACGATAGGCTGAATGGCCTCCTTCTGTGCTGTAAACATCTTTGAATTTATTAATAGAACAATCACCACTGTCCACCCAGCCACATTTACCACCAATTCACAGCCTTGCACAGGCTGTTTCTAGGAAATGTGGGCCATCTTATTGGAGAATGGGCCTGGAATCTGCAGCTGAGATATCCTGGGGGAGGCTTGGGTTGTGCCTTGAATGTTCTCTATTGCAATGAGTCAAAACAGAAAGCATTTCCAGAAACATGCCACTCTTACCCAGCCAGTAGTTATGCTTCTAGAATATTGTTATTCCTTTCTCCCTTCTGATTTGATTGCTTGTTTCCAGTGGAAACAACCTTGGCTGACTCAAGGTCTTTGCAATCCCATGAAGGTCAGTGAAAGATTACGGGAAGAAAAATTTTGAACCACTTTTGAATTTTGGCCAAAAATTGATAAAGATGTATTGGAAAGGCTGGCTGACCTTAAAGTCAATAAGTCATTAGAACCAAATGAGATGTATCAAAGGTTACTGAGGAGAGTAAGAATGGAGATTGCAGAAGCCCTATCTTCCAATCCTCAATAGATAGAGGGATGATGACAAAGGACTGGAAATTTGATAATGTTACACCCTGGTTTAAAAAAAATAATCCCAGTAACTAAAGGCCAATCAGTCTAACCTTAATGATGGGGAAGTCTCCTAGGCCCAATCATCTTCAGCTGCTTTCATCAATGACCTTCCCTCTGTCACAAGGTCAAAAATGGGGATGTTCATTGATGATTGCACAATGCTCAGCACTATTTGTGACTCCTCAAATACTGAAACAGTTCATGTTCAAATGCAGCAAGCCCTGGACAGTACCAAGGTTCGGGCTGACAAGTGGCAAATAACGTTCATGCCACCCAATTGTCAGGCAATGTCATCTCTAATAAGAGAATGGTCAAATTTCCCAGTATCAATATCTTGGGAGCTCCCATTGACCAGAAATTGAACTAGACTAGCCAGATAAATACTGTGGCTACAAGAGCAAATCAAAAGCCGGGGATTATGCAGTGAGCAACTCACCTCCTGACTCCCCAGAGGTACAAAGTCGTGCCTTCATTGTAAATCCTCAAGTATCAGGATTTCAGGCACGGATGTCAACAGGCCATACGGGATTTTCCATTGATACATTGAAATGGTTTGAGAATCCAATGAAGCTGACTGACCTCCAATGCTTGGATTCCTGAAATGTGCTCTATGTGCTCCTGATATCTGGCGCACAAAGTTTGAAACTGGAATTGCGAGTTTATAGAACCTACCCATGCAAGCTTCAGCAATGATATTTGATTTGTATTTGATACTGAACCCAAACTCAAGAAGGCTTACCCAGTTTTTGCATTTATTATTAATTTTTTAATGGAATTTTCTTTCTTCCATCACTGGGATTCACTGCTTTCCCCATGGCAATTTTCTAAGTGGTGGGAGGGAGGGAGGCAGCTCACTGTTGGTTGACGGTGGGATCTTCTGGTCCTGCTGCTGTCAATGGGAATTCCCACTGATTCCACCCCACACGGCTGGGAAACATGGCAGAGATATGCTGTTGTCGGGACCCGAAGGACAACGGCGTTAAAGCCGGAAGATTGCAGCCCTGAGCTATTTTATTAATTGGTAGAACTAAATATTTATTGTACCACCTACAATTGTTGAAAAATATGAACTGATTTTAGGCACGTAGCTGAGAAGGGTAAAAGCTATTAATTAACAATTGGGGTGTTTTTTTCATGGCTGGTGACAGTGGGAAAACATCCAAACGCCAACGATCAGCCAGTTTGGAAAAGTTGTTGATCAATCTGATATCAGCTGCACCCCTAGATATTGTGAAAAGTCTTAAAAATTGTTGTCTACAGCCCACCGTCTACAAGATACAAGTCAGGATTGTGATGGAAAACTTCATTTGCCTGGATGGGTGCAGCATCACTCAACAAGCTCAACACCATCTGGGACAAAGCAACCTATGTGATTGGCACCCCATCCACAACCTTCAACATCTACCTCCTTCTACCACTAACACACAGTGGCAGCAGTGTGTATCAACTACAAGGTGCACTGCAGCAACTCACCTCGGCTTCTTCAATACCACCTTCCAAACCCACGACCTTTACCATCTAGAATAAGGGCAACAGACACATGGGAACACCACCAGCTGCAAGTTCTACTCCAAGCCACACTCCATCCTCACTTGGAAACATATCGCCGTTCCTTCAGTGTCACTGGGTCAAAATCCTGGAACTCCATCCCTAACAGCACTGTGGGTGTAGCTACACCACGTGAACTGTAGCGGTTCAAGAAGGCAGCTCACCACCACCTTCTCAAAGGTAATAATAGGGCAATAAATGTTAATCTAGCCAGACTCACCCAGATGGGGTTGATGGGGTAATGTGGATGATGTGTTGTACATGAACTTGAAAAAGGTATTTAATAAAGTGCCACATTACAGGCTTGTCAGCAAAGTTAAAAATTAGAATTAGAATCACTACAGTGCAGAAGGAGGCCATTCAGCCCATCAAGCCTGCACAGACAACAACCCCACCCGGGCCTTATCCCCTTAACCCTATGTATTTACCCTGCCAATCCCCTTGACACTAAGGGGCAATTTAGCATGGCCACTCAACCTAACCCGCACATCTTTAAATGTAGGAGGAAACTGGAGCACCTGGAGGAAACCCAGGCAGACACGGGGAGAACGTGCAGACTCTGCACAGACAGTGACCCGAGGCTAGAATTGAACCCGGATCCCTGCTGCTGTGAGGGAGCAGCGCTAACCTCTGTGCCAGCGATATTAGGGACTGTCTTTAAATAGCTGAAACTAAAATACCTAAAAAAGATAACAGATAGGGAACAAGGATAAAGGAGTAAAGAAAAAGCAAATCTAAAAGCAGAACCAGGTGGTTAAAAGACTGTAAGAGCGGAGTTCAAATTTATATTTCCTAAGAAAATCTGAACAGCTGTTTGGGTGAGTATAGTTCCGTAGGTACTTAAACAAAGAACAGTGCAGCACAGGAAAAAGCCCTTCGGTCCACCAAGCCTGCGCCGATTACGTTTTCCTATCTACACCAACCACCTATATCCCTCTATTCCCAATCTATTCTCGTGCCTATCCAGGTAAGTCTTAAATGTCGCTAACGTTTCTCAATCACCTCACTTGGCAGTGCATTCCAGGCCCCCACCACTTTCTATGTAAACAACTTCCCCCACACATCTTCACTGAACCTTTCCCTCCTTAGCTTGAACTTGTGCTCCCTTTAATTGTCATTCCTGCCCTGGGAAAAAGCTTCCAACTGTTCATCTATGCCCCTCATAATTTAATAAACTTTTATCAGGTTGCCCCCTCAGCCTCCATCTTTCCAGGGAGAACAATCCCAGTTTATTCAATCTCTAATGCCCTCATACCAGGCAACATCCTGGTAAACATTTTCTGTACTCTCCTTCTGGTAGCGTGCTGACCAGAATTGGACACAGTATTCCAAATGTGGCCTAACCAACGTTTTATACAACTGTAACATAATTTGCCAATTTAAGTTTATTTATTAGTGTCACAAGTAGGCTTACATTAACACTGCAGTGAAGTTACTGTGAAAACCCCCTTTTATAACACTTCTATACTCGATGCCCCGTCCGATAAAGGCAAACATGCCATATGCTTTCTTCACCACCTTTTCCACCTGTGCTACCGCTTTTAAGGATCTGTGGACCTGGACTCCCAGATCTCTCTGCCTATGCTCCGGATTGTTCTACCATTTATTTTATAGTTTCCACCTGAATTGGATCTACCAAAATGCATCACCTCGCATTTGTCCAGATTAAATTCCATCTGCTATTTCTCCGCCCAATTTCCCACCTATCTATATCCTGTTGTATTCTCTGATCTGTATATCTTCATCACTATCCGCAACTCCAGCAATCTTAGTATCATCTGCAAACGTGCTAATCAGACCAACTACGTTTTTTTCCAAGTCATCTATATGTATTACAAAGAGCAGAGGTCCCAACACTGATCCCTGCGGAACACCACTAGTTACAAACCTCCATTCAGAAAAACACTCTTCCACCACTACCCTGTCTTCTATACTACTGCTATTGGTTCTAATTAAGGTATCATTCTGTGATTCGTATTGCAGAGAAGGGCCCTAGTTGATATTATTTGATATTAAAAGGATTAATTTAACTTAAAGGGGTAGGACATGGTAAGAGAGCTCCAAGCCATGGCCTGCTCTTCTTGCTCCATGTGGGAGACTAGAAACGTTTCCAGTTCCCAGGATCAGCTTGTGTGCAAGAAGTGTCTCCAGCTGCAGCTCCTGGAAGCCTGAAGCTTCTATTTTCTATGTAATGGAATAAAGAAACAGTGGAAATTGGGATGAGTGATGGGAAACACTAGTGGTGAACAAGTACTTGTCAAAGACTGGAAGAAGTATGTAGTGGAGTTCCCCAGGTGGAGGTATCAGGACCACTGCTTTTTTTGATCTAGATTAATAATCTAGACTTGAGTGTACTGGCACAATTTCAAAATGTGCAGGTGACAAAACTTGTTAACAATGTGGAGGGTAGTGGTAGATTCCAAGAGGACATAGGTTGGTGTAATGGGTGGACACATGGTGGATGAAATTTAATGAAGAGAAGTGCAACATGATACATTTTGTTGAAAGAATGGGGAGAAGCAACATAAAGGGTACAATTCTAAAGTGGGTGCAGGGATAGAGGGACTTGGGTACATATATGCACAAATCAGAGAAGGTGGCAGGTCAGGTTGAGAAAGTGGTTGAAACACAAAGGGGATCTGGGCTTTTTCAATAGGGAGAGTACAAAAGCAAGGAAATTATGATATACTTTTGTATAAAACACTGGTTTGGCCTCAGCTGGAGTATTGTGTTCAAATCTGGGCACCAATCTTTAGGAAGGTCATGAAGGCATTAGAGAAGGTGCCGAATAGACATATAAGAATGGTCCCAGAGATGAGGAACTTCAGTTATGTAGATAGATTGGAGAAGCTGGGATATTTCTTCCCTGAGAAGGCTGAAGAAGAGATTTGATAGTATTCCAAATCAGGACCAGTCTAGAAAGAGTTTTTAAAAGCAATATCATAGAATGGAACTGCTGCTGGCTGGGCCAGCATTTGTTGCCCATCCCTAATTGCCTTTGAGAAGGTGGTGGTGAGCTGCCATTTTGAGCCTCTGCAGTCCATGTGGTGTAGGGACACCCACAGTGCTGTTAGGGATGTTGACCGAGCGACTACGAAGGAACAGTGATATATTTCCAAGTCAGGATGGTGAGTGGTTTGGAGGGGAACCTCCAGGTGGTGGTGGCATTCCATGTGTCTGCTGCCTTTGCCCTTCTAGATGGAGGTGGTCATGGGTTCGGAAGGTTCCATCAAAGGAGCCTTGGTGATTAAGAATATATATGGAGAAACTGTCTCATTGGTGAAATGGTTGAGAACCAGACAACATTGATATTAGGTGAGTGGCACACAAACTAAATGGCACGTGAGGAGAAACCTGTTTATGCAGCGAGTGGTCAGGATCTAAGTGTTTGCTGGAGACAGATTCAATCAAGGTTTTCAAACGGAAATTGGATAATTATCTGAAAAAAGAAATCTGTAGGACAATGGGGAAAAGGTTGTGAGCGAACCTAGCCGAGTGCCAACAGGGTCAGGATGGGCTGAATGGCCTCCTGTGCTGTAATGATCTATATACTTATCTAATTTCCCCCTTCAATGTTGTTCGCCCATTTAGTATCAAATTCCACATTCCCCTTGCTCTCTACAGTTATTGCCCCTCCAAGTGTAATGAGCTGGAAAATACTGCTGGGGTTTCTCACCCAGATCACTATCATGCTGCACAAGTCAGGGTGTATGCTCAGAACTTGACTGAAGTGTGATGCTATTCAGGGCAAATATAATGCACCAAGTAGGTTCATGCACAAAAAAGTAAGCTGTTTCTGAAAGAGAAATGGGCACCTTCAGAAGCAGAAAGAAAATGAAAACAAAATAAACGTGTTGGCACACATTCACACACTTATTCAGTCACCCAGACACGCACCCATATTTGTCAATCTCATAGACACACATACTAAGTCACGCATGCGCATGCATAGTCACACATTCAGCCACATACATCTAATCTTGTTCTCACACTGTGCACAAAGGCTCACACACATGCATTCCCATAGTCACATTCTTTCACACATATATACACAGACACATACATTTGTGTGTGAAAGTGAGCCAATGTGCTCAAACTCACATATGCATTCTGGTACAATCATACGTGCACACACACACACGTATATTTGCATACTTAACACAAGCACAAGTATCTACACGCAATCAAACTCTCACAGCATACACGCAAAATCATGAACACACATGCAGACACACCATTTGCTTGCAAATATTTGCATGAACCAGCACTCTCTCAATTCACGTGCACTCAAACATTAACACATGCTCTCAGTGCATTCTCACTTGTGCATATATTCACTTACACACACAATCATGCAGACACTCTCTGTCACACTAACAATCACCTTCTCTCTCTCAGATACTTAACACTGTCTTAAGATCTGGAAAGATTATTTCTGAATACTGACAAGATAGAAGGATGATTGTGGTTGTGCCTCGAGAAGATGTTCTCTACTACATCCTTAATGGTGAAGAGACAGAAAGCAATTTATTCCCAGAAATCTGTAACACCGCACTCATAAAGACAAGCAAAGGTTTCCGTCTCATCGAGGCAGGCGAGGTCAGAATAACCACTAGGCCCATTCTCGATGATCCAAGGTCCGTGCCAGTGTTTAGGCTTCAGGGGCATCTGATTGATGTAAATACCCAGGTTGGTCCGATTGTGTTTACGAAAGAAACAGCAAGATTCACCAGTTGGGTGTGTATACATGAGCCAGGACGTCTTGACTAATGGGTTAGGCCTATCGGACTTCATGCCGATTGACTTTGGGGGATGGAAGCTCACTACGCTCCCCTGACACCCACCCTTCGTCTCTGACAGTCCTGTGGCTAAGCGGGCAATTTCGAAGTGGCCGAGGTTCAGGCTCAAAGCCTCCACCCTGCAGCAACATTTTGTCCGGGCATTGCAGTACAGCAGCTGGTAGTTGTCTGTGGTGGTGATCTCCGCTATTTCACACTCCAGCGTCTGGTACTCAGTTATTGGCTCTGCCACTTTCCAGCTGTCTCCACCATCATCACTGTATAAGTAAAATGAGTGGGGCTGTGTAAAAAACCAAGTTGGGATCAGACGGTACCTCCGCTTGATGATGTATGCATATGCGGGGACTATCAGCTTCCCTTGCTGTGTCTGCACACCGTGACCAGGCCCCACCCCAAACGTGGCCCACTTGTTGATTTGGTTGCTGAGGACACTGTGCGTCAGATCTGTCAGCTTACCCCAGCTGATGCCAGCATCTCGGCTCAGCACATAGCACAACCTGGTGTGATTCTTCCCCTCACAAATCTGCTGTGATTCTGAGACTCCGTTCTTGATGAAGAGAAAGAACAAGTATATCACTCCACATTTCCGCTCGTACACAGGGCATGGGTTCATTGTCCGATAGCCTCGCAGCTTAATCATTTCCAATGGTACTGGCTCCTCCCACTAGGAACAAGGAACAGAACTCGATCAGGAAACAAGTTACCCTCCACAAAACATGCAAAAAGTCTTTGATCTCTCTCTCCTCCAGTCTCCATCTCTCTCTCCCCACTCCATTTCCCATCTCTCTCCCTCCTCCATTTCTTATCTCTATGTCCTTCAATCTCTGATCTCTCCCAATGTTCTCCAATCTTTATTCATTCATGGGACATGGACATCGCTGTCCAGCATTTATTGCCCATCCCTAGTTGCCCAAGGGCAGTTGAGAGCCAACCCCATTTCTGTGACTCTGGAGTCACATGTAGGCCAGACCAGGTAAGGACGGCAGATTTCCTTCCCTAGAGGACATTAGTGAACCAGATGGGTTTTTCCAACAATTGACAATGGTTTCATGGTCATCAGTAGATTCTTAATTCCAGATTTTTTTTACTGAATTCAAATTCCACCAGCTGCCATGGCGGGATTCAAACCCGGGTCCCCAGAACATTGGCTGAGTTTCTGGATTGATAGTCTAGCGATAATACCACAAGGTCACTGCCTCTCCTTAAACTCTCAAACTCTCTCCATTTTCTCCGTCTGTTTGTTGCCCTTTACCTTGCCTACTTTATGGTCACCACTCCTACTAATAATCCTCTCTTCTCCTCCCATCCCTTAACCCATCCCCTCCTCCTCCCAGTACCCTTAGGCTTAAAAATCCAGCCCAGCTCACTGCCTGCTGCTTCAACTCACCCCTTCTGGAAGAGGCGGCTGAGGGACTTCACTGGTGCATTCTGGGAGAAGTCGGACCAGCAACATTTACCAAGAAGTGGGAAGCAGAAGATCTGGGTGTCAAGGAGTGGTCTCTTCCGGGGCAGATGGGACCTGTACAAGAAGGACGGGTTGCATCTAAACTGGAGGGGCACAAATATTCTGGCCGGGAGGTTTGCTAGTGTCACACGGGAGGATTTAAACTAGTTTGGCAGGGAGTGGGACCCAAAGCAAAGGTGAATTAGCTGAAGGGGGACCAGAGAGTAGCGCCAGTAAGACTCGGAAAAACAGCAGGCAGGGTGAGGTTGCTAATCAGAGAGGGTCTGGTGGACTGAAGTGCATTTGTTTCAATGCGAGAAGTGTCACAGGTAGGGCAGATGAACTTAGTTTTTCGTACTAATTCAAGCTCTATGATGTAGTTGCCATTACAGAGACTTGGTTAAGGGAAGGACAGGATTGGCAGCTTAACATTCCAGGATATAGATGTTTCAGGCGGGATAGAGGGGGATGTAAAAGGGGTGGGGGAGTTGCACTACTGGTTAAGGAGAATATCACAGCTGTACTCCGGGAGGACACCTCGGAGGGCTCATACAGCGAGGCAATATGGGTGGAGCTCAGGAATAGGAAAGGTGTAGTCACAATGTTGGGGGTTTACTATAGGCCACCCAACTACCAGCGTGAGATTGAGGAACAGATGTGTAGGGAGATTTTGGCAAGGTGTAAAAGTAACAGGGTTGTGGTGTTGGGAGATTCCCCTATATTAACTGGGACTCACTTAGTGCTAGGGGCGTGGATGGGGCAGGGTTTGTAAGGAGCATCCAGGAGGGCTTCCTGAAACAGTATGTAGATAGTCCAACTAGGGAAGGAGAGACCTGGACCTGGTATTGGGGGATGATCCCGGCCAGGTGGTCGATGTTTCAGTAGGGGAGCAGTTCAGGAACAGTGACCACAATTCAGTAAGCTTTAAGGTACTGATGGATAAAGATAAGTGTAGTCCTCAAGTTAAGGTGCTAAATTGGGGGAAGGCTAATTACAACAATATTAGGCAGGAACTGAAGAATGTAGATTGGGGACAGATTTTTGAGGGCAAATCAACATCTGGCATGTGGGAGGCTTTCAAGTGTAAGTTGATAGGGATTCAGGATCGGCACATTCCTGTAAGGATGAAGGATAAGTATGGCAAGTTTTGGGAACCTTGGATAACGAGAGATATGGTGAGCCTAGTCAAAGAGAAAAAGGTCAAAGCTAGGAGGCTGGGAACACACGAAGCAAGTGTGGAATATAAGGAAAGTAGAAATAAACTTAAGCAAGGAGTAAGAAGAGCTAAAAGGGGTCATGAAAAAGCATTGGCCAGCAGGATTAAGGAAAATCCCAAGGCTTTTTACACATATATAAAGAGCAAGAGGGTAGCCAGGGAGAGGGTTGGCCCACCCAAGGACAAGGGAGGGAATCTATGTGTGGAGCCAGAGGAAATGGGCGTGGTATTAAATGAGTACTTTGCGTCAGTATTCACCAAAGAGAAGGACTTGGTGGATGATGAGTCTGGGAAAGGATGTGTAGATAGTTTGAGTCATGTTGACATAAAAAGGAGGTATTGGGGTTCTTGAGAAACATTAAGGTAGACAAGTCCCCAGGGCCTGATGGGATATACCCCAGAATACTGAGAGAGGCAAGAGAGGAAATTGCTGGGGCCTTGAGAAAAATCTTTGTATCCTCACTGGCTACAGGGGAGGTCCCAGAGGATTGGAGAATAGTTAACGTTGTTCCTTTGTTTAAGAAGGGTAGCAAGAATAATCCAGGTAATTACAGGCCGGTGAGCCTGACATCAGTGGAAATTATTGGAGAGGATTCTTCGAGACAGGATTTATTCCCACTTGGAAATAAGTGGACGTATTAGTGAGAGGCAACATGGTTTTGTGAAGGGGAGGTCGTGTCTCACGAACTTGATCGAGTTTTTCGAGGAAGTGACGAAGCTGATTGATGAGGGGAGGGCAGTGGATGTTGTCTACATGGACTTCAGTAAGGCCTTTGACAAGGTCCCTAATGGCAGACTGGTGCAGAAGGTGAAGTCGCATGGGATCAGAGATGAGCTGGCAAGGTGGATACAAACTGGCTTGGTCAAAGAAGACAGAGGGTAGCAGTGGAAGGGTGCGTTTCTGAATGGAGGGCTGTGACAAGTGGTGTTCCTCAGGGATCAGTGCTGGGACCTTTGCTGTTTGTAATATATATAAATGATTTGGAGGAAAATGTAACTGGTTTGATTAGTAAGTTTGCGGACGACACAAAGGTTGGTGGATTTGTGGATAGCGATGAGGACCATCAGAGGATACAGCAGGATATCGATCAGTTGGAGACTTGGGCGGAGAGATGGCAGATGGAGCTTAATCCGGACAAATGTGAGGTAATGCATTTTGGAAGGTCTAATACAGATAGGAAATATACAGTAAATGGCAGAACCCTTAGGAGTATTGATAGGCAAAGGGATCTGGGTGTACAGGTACACAGGTCACTGAAAGTGGCAATGCAGGTGGAGAAGGTAGTCAAGAAGGCATACGGCATGCTTGCCTTCATCGGCCGGGATATTGAGTTTAAAAATTGGCAAGTCATGTTGATGTTTTATAGAACCTTAGTGAGGCCGCACTTGGAATATAGTGTTCAATTCTGGTCGCCACACTACCAGAAGGACGTGGAGGCTTTGGAGAGGGTACAGAAAAGATTTACCAGGATGTTGCCTGGTATCGAGGGCATTAGCTATGAGGAGAGGTTGGAGAAACTTGGTTTATTCTCACTGGAGCGACGGAGGTTGAGGGGAGACCTGATAGAAGTCTACAAGATTATGAGAGGCATGGACAGAGTGGATAGTCAGAAGCTTTTTCCCAGGGTGGAAGAGTCAATTACTAGGGGGCACGGGTTTAAGGTGCGAGGGGCAAGTTTTAAAAGAGATGTACGAGGCAGATTTTTTACACAGAAAGTGGTGGGTACCTGGAACTCATTGTCGGGGGAGGTAGTGGAAGCGGATACGGTCGTGACTTTTAAGGGGCGTCTTGACAAGTACATGAATGAGATGGGAATAGAGGGATATGGTCCCCGGAAGCGTAGGGGGTTTGAGTTCAGTCAGGCAGCATGGTCGGTGCAGGCTTGGAGGGCTGAAGGGCCTGTTCCTGTGCTGTAATTTTCTTTGTTCTTTCTTTGTTCCTTGGCCTCAAACTGTTTGGATCGACCTTCCTCACACCCTCCTGCAACAAGTTATGGGCTTTTAAAAAGCTCAAATGGTGTCACCTAAACACTGCTGTGAGATTTAGCCCAACTCCTCTCCTGTGGTCACTCACTTTAGCAATCCTCTGGGCTATGGGCCTTGCACCTTCACTGGGAAGGGTTTTCTCAATATTCCCATTAAAAGGTTTGGGGGGCGAGTGGTTATTCTTTCATGGAATGTGGGTGTCACTGGAAAGGTCAGTGTTTGTTACCCATCCCTAATTGCCCTTCAACTTAGCAGCTTCCTTTGCCCTTTCTGACGCCAGTTAAGAGTTAATCACATTGCTGTAGGTCTGGAGTCACATGTAGGCAGACCAGGTAAGGACAGCAGATTTCCTTCCCTCAAGGACTAGTGAACCAGATGGGTTTTACGACAGTCAATGAGGGCTTCATGGTCATCATCACTAAGTGGAGATGCCGGCGTTGGACTGGGGTAAGCACAGTAAGAAGTCTCACAACACCAGGTTAAAGTCCAACAGGTTTATTTGGTAGCAAATACCATAAGCTTTCGGAGCAATGCTCCTTCGTCAGATGGAGTGGTCTCTGTTCTCAAACAGGGCACAGACACAGAAATCAAATTACAGAATACTGATTAGAATGCAAATCTCTACAGCCAGCCAGGTCTTAAATGCACAGACAATGTGGGTGGAGGGAGCATTCAACACAGGTTAAAGAGATGTGTATTGTCTCCAGACAGTACAGCTTGTGAAATTGTGCAAGTCCAGGAGTCAAGCTGTGGGGGTTACTGATAATGTGACATAAATCCAACATCCCGGTTTAGACCATCCTCATGTGTGCGGAACTTGGCTATCAGTTTCTGCTCAGTGACTGCGCTGAGACCTGGCTGGCTGTAGAGATTTGCATTCTAATCAGTATTCTGTAATTTGATTTCTGTGTCTGTGCCCTGTTTGAGAACAGAGACCACTCCATCTGACGAAGGAGCATTGCTCCGAAAGCTTATGGTATTTGCTACCAAATAAACCTGTTGGACTTTAACCTGGTGTTGTGAGACTTCTTACCATCATCACTAACACAGGCTTTTAATTCAAGAGTTTTGAATTGAATTTAAATTCCACCAGTTGCTGTGGTGGGATTTGGATCCATACATCCAGGGCTTTGGCCTGGGTGTCTGGATTATTAATCCAGTGACATTCCCACAATATCACCATCTCCTGTGATATATGTGTGTGTGTGCGTGTGTGGGGTTGTGGGGGTGGAGGGAGGGGGGGTGCCACATGGAGTGTGGGTGGGAGTTGTGTTGCAGGATTTGGTAGGGGGGGAGGGAGCACTGTGTGAGGGCTGTGTGTGCACTGTGCTGCTTATGAAGCAAACAAAGATTAATACACAGTTTCACAAAAGACAGGTTGATATATTATTATTTATGGGCACTAGCTGTCCTCCCATGCTAGGGGGACGGCAGTGGTAATGTCAGTGAACTATTAATCCAAAGGCCCAGGCTCATGATCTGGGGACATGGGTTCAAATCCCACCATGGCAGCTGGTGGAATTTAAATTCAGTTACTAAATTTAGACTTGAGAAGTCATAAAAACCATCTGGTAAACATGCTTTAGGAAAGGAGATTCACTGCCTTCCCTGGTCTGGTCTGCAAGTGACTCCAGACCCAGGTGATGGATTCTTAAATGCGCTCTGATATCCCCTAGCAAGCCTCTGTTGTATTAACGCCACTACAAAGTCTAGAGAAAGGAATGAAATTGGATGGATCAACTGACATCGACCCAGGGACAGGAAGTGACAATGGAAAATCCAGCCCTGTTCACCCTGCAAAGTCATAGAGTCATAGAGGTTTACAGCATGGAAACAAGCCCTTCGACCCAACTTGCCCATGCTGCCCTTTTTTTTAAACCCCTAAGCTAATTCCAATTGCCCGCATTTGGCCCATATCCCTCTATACCCATCTTACCCATGTAACTATCTAATAGCTTTTTAAAAGACAAAATTGTACCCGCCTCTACTACTACCTCTGGCAGCTTGTTCCAGACACTCTCCACCCTGTGTGTGAAATAATTGCCCCTCTGGACACTTTTGTATCTCTCTCCTCTCACCTTAAACCTATGCCCTCTAGTTTTAGACTCACCCACCTTTGGGAAAAGATATTGACTATCCAGCTGATCTGTGCCCCTCATTATTTTATAGACCTCTATAAGATCACCCTTCAGCCTCCTACGCTCCAGAGAAAAAAGTCCCAGTCTATCCAGCCTCCCTTTATAACTCAATCCATCAAGTCCCAGTAGCATCCTAGTAAAGCTTTTCTGCACTCTTTCTAGTTTAATAATATCCTTTCTACAATAGGGTGACCAGAATTGCACACAGTATTCCAAGTGTGGCCTTACCAATGTCTTGTACAACTTCAACAAGACATCCCAACTCCTGTATTCAATGTTCTGACCGATGAAACCAAGCATGCCGAATGCCTTCTTCACCACTCTGTCCACCTGTGACTCCACTTTCAAGGAGCTATGAACATGTAACCCTAGATCTCTTTGTTCTGTAACTCTCCCCAGTGCCCTACCATTAACTGAGTAAGTCCTGCCCTGGTTCAATCTACCAAAATGCACCACCTCATATTTGTCTAAATTAAACTCCATCTGCCATTCGTCAGCCCACTGGCCCAATTGATCAAGTCCTTGGGACTTTTGCCAAAGTTGGGGGAGCTGTTCCACAGGCCAGTCAAGCAACAGTTTCACATTGCTTATAAAGTGTTCCGTGAGTGTGACACCAGATACCACCATCACCATGGGCGGCACGGTAGCACAGTGGTTAGCACTGCTGCTTCACAGCTCCGGGGACCTGGGTTCGATTCCCGGCTCGGGTCATTGTCTGTGTGGAGTTTGCACATTCTCCTCGTGTCTGCGTGGGTTTCCTCCGGGTGCTCCGGTTTCCTCCCACAGTCCAAAGATGTGCGGGTTAGGTTGATTGGCCATGCTAAAAAATTGCCCCTTAGTGTACTGAGATGTGTAGGTTCGAGGGATTAGCGGGTAAAATATGTAGGGATATGGGGGTAGGGCCTGGGTGGGATTGTGGTTGGTGGGCCGAATGGCCTCTTCCTATGTTTCATTCCTGTTCCTGTCCCACTGACAGAAGAGACACACCAGAGGTGGAGGCAGAGTGGCATATAGTCAGGAGGGAGTTCCCCTGGGAGTTTTCAACATTTACTCTGGAACCCATAAAGGCACATGGTATCAAGACAGACATGTGCAAGGAAACCTCCTGCTGAGTACACAGAAACCAGTTCCACCATTCATTATGATCATGGCTGATCATTCAACTCAATAGCCTGATCCCACCTTCCCCCCCAAGTGTTATATCTAACTGTTTCTTGAAAGCATACAATGTTTTGATCTCAACTGCTTTTCGTGATAGTGAATTCCAAAGGCTGACCACTCACTGAGTGAAGAAATTTCTCCTCATCTCTGTCCTAAACTGTCTACCCTGTATCCCCAGACTGTGATCCCTGGTTCTGGACTCCCTCACCATTGGGAACATCCTTTCTGCATCTACCCTGTCTAGTCCTGTTGGAATTTTGTAGGTTTCTACGAGTTAAGAACATAAGAAATAGGAGCAGGAGTAGGCCATCTAGCCCCTCGAGCCTGCCCCGCCATTCAATAAGATCATGGCTGATCTGAAGTGGATCAGTTCCACTTACCTGCCTGATCCCCATAACTCCTAATTCCCTTACCGATCAGGAATCCATCTATCCGTGATTTAAACATATTCAACGAGGTAGCCTCCACCACTTCAGTAGGCAGAGAATTCCAGAGATTCACCACCCTCTGAGAGAAGAAGTTCCTCCTCAACTCTGTCCTAAACTGACCCCCCTTTATTTTGAGGCTGTGCCCTCTAGTTCTAGCTTCCTTTCTAAGTGGAAAGAATCTCTGCACCTCTACCCTATCCAGCCCCTTCATTATCTTATAGGTCTCTATAAGATCCCCCCTCAGCCTTCTAAATTCCAATGAGTACAAACCCAATCTGCTCAGTCTCTCCTCATAATCAACATCCCTCATCTCTGGTATCAACCTGGTGAACCTTCTCTGCACTCCCTCCAAGGCCAATATATCCTTCCGCAAATAAGGGGACCAATACTGCACACAGTATTCCAGCTGCGGCCTCACCAATGCCCTGTACAGGTGCAGCAAGACATCTCTGCTTTTATATTCTATCTCCCTTGCGATATAGGCCAACATCCCATTTGCCTTCTTGATCACCTGTTGCACCTGCAGACTGGGTTTTTGCGTCTCATGCACAAGGACCCCCAGATCCCTCTGCACAGCAGCATGTTGTAATTTCTTTCCATTTAGATAATAATCCAATTTGCTATTATTTCCTCCAACGTGAATAACCTCGCATTTGTCAATGTTATACTCCATCTGCCAGATCCTCGCCCACTCACTCAGCCTGTCCAAATCTCTCTGCAGACCTTCTACGCCCTCCACACGATTCACTTTTCCACTTATCTTTGTGTCGTCTGCAAACTTTGTTACCCTACACTCAGTCCCCTCCTCCAGATCGTCTATATAAATGGTAAATACTTGAGGCCGCAGTACCGATCCCTGCGGCATGCCACTAGTTATCATCCGCCAACCAGAAAAGTACCCATTTATTCCGACTCTCTGCTTCCTGTCGGACAGCCAATCCCCAATCCACGCTAACACCCTACCCCCAACTCCGTGTGACCCAATCTTCTTCAGCAACCTTTTGTGAGGCACCTTATCAAACGCCTTTTGGAAATCCAAAAACGCCGCATCCACCGGTTCCCCTCTGTCAACCGCACTAGTCACATCTTCATAAAAATCCAACAAGTTCATCAAGCACGACTTTCCCCTCATGAATCCCTGCTGCGTCTGCTTAATCGAACCATTCTTATCCAGATGGCCTGCTATTTCTTCTTTAATAAGACCATAAGACATAGGAGCGGAAGTAAGGCCATTCGGCCCATCGAGTCCACTCCACCATTCAATCATGGTTGATTTCAACTCCATTTACCCGCTCTCTCCCCATAGCCCTTAATGATGGATTCCAGCATTTTCCCAACTACAGACGTTAAGCTAACCGGCCTGTAGTTACTCGCCTTTTGTCTATTTCCTTTTTTAAACAGCGGCGTAACATTAGCCGTTTTCCAATCCGCCGGCACTACCCCAGAATCCAACGAATTTTGATAAATAACCACTAACGCATCTGCTATTACCTCTGACATTTCTTTCAGTACCCTGGGATGCATTCCATCCGGGCCCGGGGACTTGTCCACCTTCAGTCCCGTTAGTCTACCAAGCACTGCCTCCCTGGTAACATTAATTGTATTGAGTACCTCTCCTCCTACCAACCCTCTATCGTTAATATTCGGTAAACTATTTGTGTCTTCCACCGTGAAGACCGACACAAAAAACTTATTTAAAGTTTCAGCCATTTCCTCATTTTCCACTATTAAATCCCCCCTCTCGTCCTCCAAGGGTCCAACATTCACTCTTGCCACTGTATTCCCTTTTATATATTAGTGAAAGCTTTTACTATCATTTTTTATATTTAGAGCTAGCCTAGCTTCATAACCTATCTTTCCTTTCTTTATCGCTTTCTTAGTCGTTTCTTAAAGTTTTCCCAATCTTCCGATTCTCCACTATTTTTGCCCACTCTGTATGCATCGGTCTTTAATTTAATACTCTCAATTTCCTTCGTTATCCACGGCTGGCTATCCCTTTTCTTACAGTCCTTCTTTATCACCGGAATATATTGTTGCTGAGTACTGAAAAGGATCTTTTCCCACCTAATTCTTCTAAACTCCAGCAATTACAATCCTAATCAACTCAATATCTCCTCATACCTCAGTTTTCCAGGTCTTTTGCTTTAAAATGTTTCCCACTACTGAAGTCAGGCTTACTCATCTGTAATTCCTTGTTTTCGTTCTACCTACCTTTTTAAATAGTGGCAATACATTAGCTCGCCTCCAATCTGTAGGAACTGTTCCAGGGTCTATTGAATCTTGGAAGATGACCACCAATGCATCCGCCATCTCTTGGACCACTTTCTTAAGTCGGCTGGGATGTAGATTATCAGGCCCTGGAGATTTAATGGCCTTCAATCCCATCAATTTCCCCAACACCATTTCTCTACTAATACTGATCTCCTTCCATTCCTTCCTTTCACTAACTCTGTGTCCCCCAACCTTTCTGGTATGTTATTTATGTCCTCCTTTGTGAAGACAGAACCAAAGTATGTATTCAGTTGGTCACCATTTCTTTGTTCTCTATTATAAATTCCCTTCTTTCTGACTGTAAGGGACCTACATTTGTCTTCACCAATCTTTTTCTCCTCATATACCTATAGAAACTTTTACAGTCGGTTTTCCTGTTCCCTACAAGCTTACTCTCATACTCTATTTCCCCCTTCTTACTCAGTCCCTTGGTCTTTTTCAGGAAGAGAGTTCCAGAGACTCTCAACCCTCAGAGAAAAAAAATTGTCTCATCATTTTAAATGGAGAACCCCTTACTTTTAAACAGTGACCCAGAGTTTTAGGTTCTCCCACAGATGGAAACATCCTCTCCACATCCATCCTGGTCAGACCCCTCAAGATCTTGTATGTCTCAAACATGTCACCTCTTACTCTGCTGAACTCCAGCGGATACAAGCCTAGCCTGTCCAACCTTTCCTCACAATTTACCCATTCCAGGTATTAGTTAAGTCAACCTTCTGTGGATTGCTTCCAACACATTTAAATAAGGTGACCAATACTGTACACAGTACTCTGGGTGTGGTCTCACTATATATGACTGTGTAACTGAATCATAACGTCCCTACCTTTGTGTTCAATTCCCCTTGCAATAAATTATAGCATTTTATTTGTTTTCCTAATTATTTGCTGCACCTGCATATCAGCCTTTTGTGACTCAAGCACTAGGACACCCAGATCCCTCTGCATTGCAGAGCTCTGCAATCTCTCACTATTTAGATCATGTGGTTCTCTTTTATTTTCCCTGCCAAAATGGACACCAGTTGGCTTTTTGCAACAATGCAACAGCTTCATGGTCAGTTTTGCTGAGATGGGTTTTCTATTTTCAAAAACTAAATTTAATATTCAAGCTTCCCACAGTTAGATTTGCATTCAAGATTACTCAACCTCCATCCATCTATACTACCCTACCCTTTCTATCTTGTTTCAAGAAATACTTGTGTCATTTTGAATTTAACAGGACGCGCTTCCAATTATGGATGATACATACGTTCACTGATCCCTTGATAAGCTTCCCTCTCCTCATTACCAGAATCCTTGCATCCACATCTCGGGCAGAGGCTCGTTTCTCTGCAAAGGCTAAAAAGGTTTTGTGTTCTTTGAGGTAGAGAAGTGAGGGAATGCGATACACATCTCCATTCCTTTTACTCTCAAACAGAGTGTATCTACTCGGTAGATGTCCAGCCGACATAATTACAGTGCCTGCAACAAAGAAAATGGAGAGGAAAAAACATTTCCTGTGTCTTCCCAGTACATCAATAAATAAATAAAATGATGGCAGGTGTTACTGTGGATGACCAATTCTCTCCTGCAGAGGAAAGCACAGCCATTATTAAATAACAACATAAGAACTAGGAGCAGAACCCTGGAGACTGCTCTGCCATTCAATATGATCATGGGTGATCTTTAGCTTCATCCCCACTTCCCTGACTGCCCCTCATGGCCATCAATTCCCCGAGCATGGAACTCCTCTCACTGGCCACAAAGGTGTCAGGAACAGTTGTGCATGCAAACTCGGCCAGCACTATAGCCCAAGATGGCTGGTGCGTGTCACTTCTGGTCCCAGGCCAGTTTAACACTTCAAAAAAAGGTAAGTTTAACACTCAATTTTAACCACAAAACAATATTTTTCTTTCAATTTATTGGAACAAGTTGAATGTTTTGTGCCAGGAGTTCCGACACAGTTCGGCTACCTCGGTTGATTGATAATGGTCGTGATAAAATCATACAGCGCAGAAGAGGCCCTTCGGTCCATTGAGTCCACACTGACACATTAGAAACACCTGAACTTCCACCTAATCCCATCTGCCAGCACTCAGCACATCATAACATTCAGAGTTATGGGCCAAGTGCTCATCCAAATACTTTTCAAAGGATGTGAGGCAATCCACCTCTACCACCCCTCACTGGCAGTGCATTCTAGACCGTCAGCACCCTTTGGGTGAAAAGGATTTTTTGATTCTATTTGATTTGTTACATGTACTTGGATACAGTGAAAAGTATTGTTCCCTGCACGCTATACAAAGCATACCATTCATAGAGTACATGGGGAGAAGGAAAACACTGAAGCAGTGATTTATACACTTTCCTGTACTTTTGGAGCTTGCATTGTAAGAGTTGCGGGTGCGCGGGGTCAGGAGGGCAATGATGTAATTGGGGAAGGGGACTGACATCACCGAGGGGGGCAGGGGGGGCGGGGAGCAAACACACAATTGCAAGATAATTACAGATTGGAATGTGAAGAATGGTTGGAATGCGAGACTTTACAGGTAAACAAGCGAGCTTCACCGGTTCACATTTTTGAGACAGCTTGCCCTTCCAGGGTAATCTGAGGTGGAGAGCGCATTTTGTAGGGCTGAAAGTGACAACCTTGGGCCCGTTCATGAGTTTGCACACTATACAGCGTTAACTGATTGGATCAGGGTAGCCATTATCCTGCAGGATGTTGTGGCAGTTAAATATTAATCTCCATTAATTGGTGCATTCTCCAGCACTGTCAGAGGGTCAGTACTGAGGGAGTGCCGCACTGTCAGAGGGTCAGTACTGAGGGAGTGCCGCACTGTCAGAGGGTCAGTGCTGAGGGAGTGCTGCACTGTCAGAGGGTCAGTGCTGAGGGAGTGCCGCACTGTCAGAGGGTCAGTACTGAGGGAGTGCTGCACTGTCAGAGGGTCAGTACTGAGGGAGTGCCGCACTGTCAGAGGGTCAGTACTGAGGGAGTGCTGCACTGTCAGAGGGTCAGTACTGAGGGAGTGCTGCACTGTCAGAGGGTCAGTACTGAGGGAGTGCCGCACTGTCAGAGGGTCAGTACTGAGGGAGTGCTGCACTGTCAGAGGGTCAGTGCTGAGGGAGTGCCGCACTGTCAGAGGGTCAGTGCTGAGGGAGTGCCGCACTGTCAGCGGGTCAGTACTGAGGGAGTGCCGCACTGTCAGAGGGTCAGTACTGAGGGAGTGCCGCACTGTCAGAGGGTCAGTACTGAGGGAGTGCCGCACTGTCAGAGGGTCAGTACTGAGGGAGTGCCGCACTGTCAGAGGGTCAGTACTGAGGGAGTGCCGCACTGTCAGAGGGTCAGTGCTGAGGGAGTGCCGCACTGTCAGAGGGTCAGTACTGAGGGAGTGCCGCACTGTCAGGGGGTCAGTACTGAGGGAGTGCCGCACTGTCAGAGGGTCAGTGCTGAGGGAGTGCCGCACTGTCAGAGGGTCAGTACTGAGGGAGTGCCGCACTGTCAGAGGGTCAGTACTGAGGGAGTGCCGCACTGTCAGGGGGTCAGTACTGAGGGAGTGCCGCACTGTCAGAGGGTCAGTGCTGAGGGAGTGCCGCACTGTTTGAGGTGCGGTCTTTCACATGAGACTTTAAACTGAGGCCTGCCGCGTCTCAGACGGGCCGGGGGCGGATCCGCTCTCAAGGGCCCAGAAAAACACCCGCCGCCAGTGATCAATCTCACCGATTTTGCACCGCCGCGGATCCCGATCCCGAGCCTCCGCCTTTATTTCAGTTGAAGCGACACTTTCCCTCAGGTGCCGCCGCCAAGGAACCCGCCCCAACGGAGCATGCGCAGCACTGTGGGAATTGTCGTTTCTCCTCATTACTCCCCTACCCCCCCCAGCTTGCCCTCATCCCCCCCTCCCCAACCCCCCCCACCCACATCCCCCCCTCCCCAACCCCCCCCACCCACATCCCCCCCTCCCCAACCCCCCCACCCACATCCCCCCCCTCCCCAACCCCCCCCACCCACATCCCCCCCCTCCCCAACCCCATTCCCCCCACCCACATCCCCCCCTCCCCAACCCCCCCCACCCACATCCCCCCCCTCCCCAACCCCATTCCCCCCACCCACATCCCCCCCTCCCCAACCCCCCCCACCCACATCCCCCCC